>NC_092422.1:864273-898872 GCF_036169615.1 Heliangelus exortis | reverse complement strand
TTGGGTTCCGAGCTGGGGGGTGGTGGGTGCTGGGGTCGGGCGATGGTGGGTTCGGTGGGTGCCCGGGTCAGTGGGTGCCAGGGGGTGGTGGGTGCTGAGATCGGGAGTCGGGGGGTGCCAAGATCGGGGGGATGGTGGGTTCGGTGGGTGCCGGGGCTGCGGGGGTGGTGGGTTCGGTGGGTTCCGAATCGGGGGTCAGTGGGTTCCGGGGTCGGGTTTCAGTAAGTGCCGGGGGTTGGTGTGTGCCGGGGTCGGGGGCGTGGTGGGTGCCGGGATCTGGTGGTGGGTGGGTGCCGGGGGTAGTGGGTGCCAGGGTCGGGATATGGTGGGTTCGGGGGGTTCCGAGGGTCGGGCTCGGGGGAGATGGGGGGTTCGGTGGGTGCCGGGCTCGGGGTTCGGTGGGTGCCGGGGAGTGGTGGGTGCCGAGATCGGGAGTCGGGGGGTGCCGGGGTCGGGGGGGTGGTGGGTTCGGTGGGTGCCGGGCTCGGAGGGAGTGGGGGGTTCGGTGGGTGCCGGGGTCAAGGGGTCGGTGGTGCCCCCGAGGGTTCGGTACCTGCCGAGGCGGCGGAGGCGGCCGCGCTCCTCTCTCAGGTACGCGCGGAGCCTGCGGAGCAGCCGCCCCTCGGGCGCAGAGCCCCCCGCACGCTCAGCATGGCCGAGAAGGTTTCTGCGGGGCTGGGGGGGGGCAGCAGGGACAGCAGCACCCCCAGCACCCCCAGCACCCGCGGCCCCAACCACCGCATCCCCCCGCCGAACGCCGGAGAGGGGCGGGGAGGGGGGCGGGGAGGCCCGCCTTGGGGGGAGAATCGGGGGGTGCCCCGGATCCGCCACGCTGGCTGAGGGGGGTGGGAGGGCTGGACCCCATCCTGTCTGTTCCGACTGTCCCCGTCCCACTCCTCCTTGTCCCCATCCTGCCTGTCCCTGTCCTCATCCTCCCTGTCCCCCTCCTGCGTGTCTTTTTCCTCCCTGTCCCCATCCTGCCTGCCCCCATCCGCCTGTCCCCTTCCTCTGTCCCCCTCCCTCCCTGTCCCCATCCTCCCCCAGCCTCATCTTCCTGTCCTGACTGTCCCTATTCCCCCTGTCCCCCTCTTCCCTGTCCCTCTCTTCCTGTCCCCATCCTGTCCCAGCCTCATCTTGCTTGTCCCTGTACCCGACTGTCCCTGTCCCCATCCCGCTGTCCCCTTCTTTACCCCATCCTGCCCTAGACACATCCTGCTGGGCAGTCCCGACTGTCCCTGTCCCCATCCTCCCTGTCCTGTCCCCATCCAGCTCTAGACGCATCCTCCCTGTCCCTGTCCTGCCTGTCCCCACCCCATCCTGTCCCCATCCTCCTTTTCTCCATCCGTTGCCCTGTCCCTGTCCTTATCCTGCCCTGTTCCCCTCCTGTCTCCATCTTGTCCTCTACCCCCTCTTGTCCTGTCCCCCTCTTTTCTGCCCCCAAACTGTCCTGCACTCATCCTGCCTGTCCCATCCTCCCTGTCCCCATCCCTGTCCCCATCCTGCCTGTCCCATTCCTCCCTGTCCCATCCTCCCTGTTCCCATCCTGCCCTGTCCCACCCTCCCTGTCCCCACCGTCCCTGTCCCATCCTGTCTCCATTCTCCCTGTCCCCATCCTCCCCTGTCCCCATCCTTCCTGTCCCCATCCTCCCTGTCCCAACCTCCCTGTCCCCACCCTCCTTGTCCATCCTCCCTGTCCCATCCTGCCTGTCCCCATTCTCCCTGCCCCCATTCTCCCTGTCCCCATCCTCCCTGTCCCCATCCTACCTGTCCCCATCCTACCTGTCCATCCTGTCCCCATTCTCCCTGTCCCCGTCCTCCCTGTCCCATCCTGCCTGTCCCATCCTCCTGTCCCCATCCTCCCTGTCCCATCCTGTCCCCGTCCTCCCTGTCCCATCCCCTGTCCCATCCTCCCTGTCCCCATCCTCCTGTCCCATCCTCCCTGTCCCATCCTCCCTGGCCCATCCTCCCTGTCCCCGCCCTCCCTGTCCCATCCTGTCCCATCCTCCTGTCCCATCCTCCCTGTCCCATTCTCCTTGTCCCATCCTCTCCCTATCCCCATCTTCCTGTCCCCACCCTCCTGTCCCCATCCTCCCTGTCCCCATCCTGCCTGTCCCTGTCCCATCCATCCATGCTGTGAGGTCAGTGGGTTGGGGATGTCCTGCTGGGTTCCCACCACATTTTGGACACTTTCTCACCCTGGGAATATAAAAGAAAACCCAAACAACAAAACTTTTTTGGGTTTCTCCCAAGGCCAAGGGGCTGGGAGGGGCCTGGATGTCCCGCAGCAGTGCAGGGGGGTGGAGCTATGGTGGGTGCAGGGCTTGGGGTGTCTTGCTCCAAGATTCCCTGCTCCAAGGTCTGGGTACCGAGTTCCATGTCCCTGTCACACATCCCCATCACATCCCTGTCACTCAGCCAGTCCCATGTCCCCATCACTCAGCATGTCCTACATTCCCATTATTCCTGTCCTACATCCCATCACTCCATGCTGCACATCCCTGCACTCAGCCACATCCCATGTCCCACATCCCCATCCCTTATCCATGTCCATGTCCCCATCCCTTATCCATGTCCACGTTCCCATCCCTTATCCATGTCCCATGTCCCCATCCCTTATCCATGTCCCATGTCCCCATCCTTATCCATGTCCCCATCCCCATCCCTTATCCATGTCCCACGTCCCCATCACCACGTCCCACATCCCAATCATCCCATGTCCCCCATCCCATTTTTCAGCCACATCCCACATCCCCATCCCTTATCCATGTCCCACGTTCCCATCATTCCATGTCCCACATTGCCCATCACTTATCCATGTCCCACATTCCCATCATTCATGTCCACATCCCAATCATCCCATGTCCCCATCCCATTTCTCAGCCACATCCCACATTCCCATCACTTATCCATGTCCCACATCCCCATCATTCCATGTCCCCCATCCCCATCATCCCGTCTCCCATCCCATTTCTCAGCCACATCCCACATTCCCATCACTTATCCATGTCCTACATCCCCATCATCCCATGTCCCCCATCCCAATCATCCCATGTCCCCCATCCCATTTCTCAGCCACATCCACATCTCATCACACCCCCACCACTCCACACCCCCCCTCCCTTCACCCCGCCATTCTCCCCTCACCCCAACCCCCAGTTCTTTCCTCACACCCCCCCCCTCTCCCCCATCCCCCACGTCCCCTCCCTGTCCCCTTTGTCCACAAACCAAACCCACCACTAAACCCCACCCAGCACCCCCCCTCCCCCAAACCCGCACCTCCCCGATGCCAAACCCCATAAATACAACCCCGGGTGCCACCGTGTCCCAGCACCATGCCTGACCCACCCCTCACCCTGCTCCTGGCCCTTCTCTTGCCACCACCGTTGTCCCTGGGGACCCCCTCCCCATTTTGTCCCCTCCGGGTCCCGGCTCTGTGCGCCCAACGCACCGGGCGCTGCCGCCGCTTCTGCCACGACCACGAGACCCCAAGGGGACATTTTGGGTGTCCCCGGCGCTACAGGTGAGGCAAAATATCCCAATCCCCTCCTTCCCCCCAAAAAAACCCCCCCACACCCAATAACTCCATGATTTTTTGGGGGTTATTCTTCTCTTCCAGGTGCTGCGTGCCCACAGCGTAGCGGTGGGATGGAGCAAGGGTCGAAAATATTTGGGGACATCCCTCATCCCAGCTGGGTGGATCCTTCAGGATTTTCCTGGATTTCACCTGGTTTGGAGGATTTTATTTGGGAGAAGCATTAAGGGGGAGTTTTGGGGAAAGGGGCAGGTGGATGCTGTCACCATCAGGATGCCCCAAGCTGTCCCCTAGGAGCAGAATAAAAACACTTCCCAGGATCTGAGCGCTTTTTCCCCGTGGGACATACGGGGTGGAACTCAGCCTGAGACAGGAAAAGGGAAGACAATGGAATTAAAAAAAAACATGGTAAAAAAGGGGAATTCTGTGTCGCATGGAAGGAGGCAGAAATTGATGGAATTTTCAACCAAACCACCACTTTGGGAATTTTTCTCCAGGGGACCAACGGCTCTTGCTGGACTTTCTGCTTTTCCACTGCTTCCAGGTGTAAAAACAGTCTTTTTTTTTTTTTTTTTGGGGTGCCAGCAGCAGCATTTGGGTGCTGTGCTGGCACCCCACCCCCAGCAGATCCTCCCGTCTCCAAACATCTCTCCAGAGGTGCTTATAATATAAAAATTCCCTGATGCTGAGTCCTTGCTCATCCAAAACGTCGGCGCCGAGGTCCCGGAATCGTCGGGGTGCGGAGGGAAGAGAATCACCCTTCCGATGGGCTCCCTTTGAAAACTTTGGGAACTGGGAGCCGTCCAGGCTGAAGAGGCAGAAACAGATTTCCTGGCAGGGCTGACTTGACCCACACTCAAACAAACACCAAAAACCCCCCCGGGACACACAGCCAGGTCGGAATACCCGGCGGCCCCGCCTGAGCACCCACGGGCGCTCCCACCCTTCCCCATCCCCTGGGGTGGGGTTGAGGTAAATCCCCAAATCCTTCCTCCGGTGCCCATCGGTGGGGTGGGAGTAGAGCAACCAAGTGGGGTCCCCCCCCGGCTCCGGCGGGCGCGGCGAAGCTGACGACGCTTCTTGGCACCCCCGGGGAGGTTCCCTCAAAGCTTTGCAAGGTTTGGGGCGCCCGAACCTGGAGCCCCCGTCGGAGCTGAGGGCCACGGCCCGGCAACCCCGCGGCGCCCGCGCGTTGCAGTAGAGCCGGGCTTGGCGCCCGTCGGGCCCGGGGATCTCGGCCACTTGGCACTCCCCGGTTGGGTGCCCACCCAACGGGGAGCCCTTCGCCCACCGGCGCCCGGCGTCGTCGTCCAAGGAGTGAGGTTGGGTGCAGCAAGGAGGGGCCCTCAACCCCAAGAGCCATCGGCGGACGCGGTAGGCGTAGGCCGGGACCACCAAACGCCCCGAGGACAACTGGACCCCGTGGCCCGGCCCCACGGCGAAGGTGGCCCAGCTGGAGAGGTCGGCGCCGATGGTTTGGGCCGTCAGGTCCCGTGGGGGGGTCCAAGTGAGGCCCTCGTCTGAGGTGCTGGAGCAGCAGAGGCGGGCGGCGTTGCAGCCCCCCCAGATCTGGTGCCGCTCGGTCTGGTTCTGATCCACGCAGATGAAGAAGAGGAAAACGGTGCCGCTGGAGGCCTCGTAGAGGGGACAGGGATTCATGGTGCGGTGGCCCGGGAGCACCAAGGAGGAGAGTTCCTCCACGGGACCCCACTGAAAAAAAAAGGGGTGAGGAGTGGGACACAAAGAATCATGGAATGGGTTGGGTTGGAAGGGACCCAAAAGCTCCTCCAGTTCCAACCCCTGGATGTGCAGGGACCCCTCCCACAGCCCAGGTTGCTCCAAGCCCCATCCAACCTGGGCTGAGACACTGCCAGGGATGGGGCAGCCACAGCTTCCTTGGGCACCCTGGGACAGGGGCTCAGCACCCTCACCCCAAACAATTTCTCCCTCCCCAAGATCTCCTCTCCAGCTCCCCTCTTGCAGCTGGAAACCCTTCCCCCTCATCCCATCCCTCCAGGCCCTTGTCCCAAGTCCCTCCCCAGCTTTCCTGGAGCCCCTTCAGGCACTGGAAGCTGCTCCAAGGGCTCCCACAACCTTCTCTTCTCTCCTCTCCCCCTCTCCTTCCCCCTCCTTCTCCCTCTCCTTCTCCTCCCTCTCCTCCTCCTTCTCCCTCTCCTTCTCCTTCTCCTCCTTCTCCTTCTCCCTCTCCTCTCCTCTTCTCCAGGCTGAACAACCCCAATCCCTCAGCCTGGCTTCCCAGGGAGCTGCTCAGCCCTCTGAGCATTTCAGTGGCTCCTCTGGACACCTTCCAGGAGCTCTGTGTCCTTCTGATGCTGGGGACTCCAGAACTGGACACTGCCAGGGATGGGGCAGCCACAGCTTCCTTGGGCACCCTGGGACAGGGGCTCAGCACCCTCAAATTCAAGAATTTCTTTCTAAGATGTCATCTCAATCTCCCTTTTTTCAGTTTAAAGCCACTGGTCTCATCCCATCCCTCCAGGCCCTTGTCCCAAGTCCCTCCCCAGCTTTCCTGGAGCCCCTTCAGGCACTGGAAGCTGCTCAGCCCTCCCAGCATCTCCATGACCTCCTCTGGACTCACTCCAACACCTCCATCTCCTTCTGGGGTTTCTGGATGCAGCTCAGGACCTGGTTGATTTCTGACCACCCAACCCCCCTCCCTCCCAGTGAGTGGGGGGTGGGATGGAGATCCCAGAAGGTTCCTCCCATCCCATTTGGAATGTTTTTACCTCGACCCAGGAGCCCCGGTGGTGTCCCCGGCGCATGACCAGGAATTGGGCATCCTCATCCCGGGGGGAGGAGCGTTTCTCGGCGAAGCTCAGGAAGGTGGAGGTGGGGGGGATGTAGAGCAGGGCTGGGATGCGGTAGGTGACCCCTCCCCCCTGCCGGAACAGCGATTCCCGCAGGAAAACCCGGAGGGATCCCGGAGGTGGGGATGCTGGGGGGGTCACCCCACCACCCCCCCCTTCCCCACGCTGCTGGAAGGGTCAGACAGGAAGGGGTTTAAACGCTTAGGGGTGGGGGTGGGGGGTGTCCCCCTACCCACCCCCTCCGAGGACTCACCTTGGTGACATGCGACATGGTGCCCCCCCCCTGAGACAAACAGAAGGGGAATGGGGTGGTGAGGACCCCCCCTTTAGTGGGGTCACCCCCCACCCCCTCACTGTCCTGCTCCTCTGTGGTGTACCCGTGTCCCTCTGTCCCCCAGGGACTCCCCTCTGCCCATCACACCCCCCCCCCAGTTCCCTTTAGCACCCCCAGCCCAGGGTCCCCCTACTCGCCCCCCCCCAACCCTGATCCTCCCCCCTTTACCCCCCCCCATGCCCTTCCCCTATATCCCATGGACCCCCCAGCCGCACTCCCTGCCTGCACCAAGACCCCCTGAGACCCCCCCAATATTCGGCACCCCCCCAAACCCCTCACCCTGCCTGCACCAAGACCCCCAGAAAGCCCCCAGTACCCGGGACCCCCCCCCAAACCCCACTCCCTGCCTGCACCAAGACCCCCCGAGGCCCCCCAGTACCCGGGACCCCCCCAAACCCCACTCCCTGCCTGCACCAAGACCCCCCGAGACCCCCCCAATACCCGGGACCTCCCCTTGCACCCCCCCAGCCCCACACCCTGCCAACACCGAGCTCCCCCGTGCCCCCCCCCCACACCAGAGACACCCCAAACCCCACTCCCTCCCTGTTCCAAGCTCCCCGGAAAGCCCCAAATACCGGGACCCCCCCCTTCACCCCTCCAGCCGCACTCCCTGCCTGCACCAAGACCCCCCGAGACCTCCCCAATACCCGGAACCCCCCAAGCCCCCCCAAACCCCACTCCCTGCCTCCACAAAGACCCCCAGAAAGCCCCCGATACCTGAGACCCCCCCAAACCCCCACTCCCTGCCTACACCGAGCCCCCCCCAATACCCGGGATCCCCCCAAACTCCACTCCCTGACTACACAGAGCCCCCCCCAACACCAGGGATCCCCCCAAACCCCACTCCCTGCCTGCACCAAGACCCCCCCCGAGACCTCCCCAACACCCGGGACCCCCCCAAACCCCACTCCCTGCCTACACCGAGCCCCTCCCAATACCCGGGACCCCCCCTTGCACCCCACCAGCCGCACTCCCTGCCTGCACCAAGAACCCCCCCAAACCCCACTCCCTGCCTGCACCAACCCCCCATACCCACCCCCCCCTCCCGATCCCCCCCGGATCCCCCCTCCTGGACCCCCCCGCACCCCCCTCTCCCACCGCCTCCTCCGCTCCGCTCCGCTCCGCTCCGCCCCTTCCTGCGGAGCAGAGGGACGGGGGGGGTGTGGAATATTGGGAGGGATCCGCCCCCCCTTTGTGCTGAGCAACCCCAGAGAGGCTCCGGAACGAGTCGGGTGTCTGCGCGTCCCTTTAAAAAACAAACAAACAAACAAAAAACCCAAAACCCCGTATTCTTGTTTTTGTGGAAAACGACATTTCCCAGCATGCAAGAGGGAGGCAGAAAATGCCTTTCCTTTTCCTTTTCCTTTCCTTTTTCCTTTCCTTTTCCTTTCCTTTTTCCTTTTCCTTTCCCTTTCCTTTCCCTTTCCCCTTTCCTTCCTTTTCCTTTTCCTTTTCCTTTTCCTTTTCCTTTCCTTTCCTTTCCTTTCCTTTCCTTTCCTTTCCTTTCCTTTCCTTTCCTTTCCTTTCCTTTCCTTTCCTTTCCTTTCCTTTTTCCTTTCCTTTCCTTTCCTTTCCTTTCCTTTTTCCTTTCCTTTTTCCTTTCCTTTCCTTTCCTTTCCTTTCCTTTCCTTTCCTTTCCTTTCCTTTCCTTTCCTTTCCTTTCCTTTCCTTTCCTTTCCTTTCCTTTCCTTTCCTTTCCTTTCCTTTCCTTTCCTTTCCTTTCCTTTCCTTTCCTTTCCTTTCCCTTCCCCTTCCCCTTCCCTTTTCCCTTTTCCCTTCCCTTTCCCCCTTCCAACAAACCAAACACCCAGTGGTTGTGTCTCCAAAAAAAAGGCTTTTAAATAACCCCCTACCCCCCAATTAGACAAATAAATAAAAAAAAGAAAATAATTGGTGAATTGGTTCATGGAGAGATTTTGTTTGAGGTTTTGTTTCTCCTACAGAAGGAAAAGTGCCACCAATAAATGTCAATTTTCTCCCCTCCACATGGCAGGAAGCTGCTCAAACCCTGCCAGGTACAAAGGGGACAGCAGAGGTGATGCTGTCCCCTCCTAATGGGGGGCAAATCTCACCCCCCCAGAGCTGGAAGAAGCCAAAAGGCAGACACAGAATATAAAAAAATATTAAAAATATATATACAAAAAAAAAAACCAACCTCAAAAACTGAATCCAAAATTAAAATTCCCAAAAAAAGGGATTAGGATTCCAGGATCAAACCAAGGGCAAAGCTTCACACTTTTGTGATTTGATTTTATTGGTGTTAACTTAGCACGTTCCCAAGGGGTTGCTGGGCTCAGAAACCGTTTTATTTTATTTTATTTTATTTTTTTTTCCAGGGTGAGGCTGTCGTGCAGCTTGGACACCTCGGGCTCGTAGGCTTCCATCACCAAGGTCCCGTTGTTGTCGAAGAATTTGGCGATGGATTTGGTGAACTCTGCTTCCCTCTGCTGTTTGGTTTTGCCGCTGATGAAGGTCAACTTCAGGGTGTATTTGTCGTCAAACCTACGGGGAGGGGCAGAGATTTTAGGGCAGGGTTTGAAGACATCGACAAAAAAAAAAAGAAAATGAGGAGAAATCTTCCTCTACGTTAAGGGGAAAAAATCCCCTGGAGTGGAGGCCCTTGGGTGGATACAAACAGCTAAAATATGTGGGGGTTAATTATAAAATTTTCAATATTTTTTTTTTCGTACTCTTTGTGATGAGTTTTAAAAGTTTTTATTTGATTTTAAAGGTTTTGATTTGGAAGTTTTTAATTTTTGCAAAGCTTGAAGTCTCAGCTCAATGAGATCTCCCCAAACTCAGCAATATTAGAAGGGTTGGACCAGGTGATCTTTGAGGTCCCATCCCACCTGACATTCTGTGATTCCATGAGTTTTTCCTCTCCTCTGCCTCAAGAAGCCAAATGTGAATGTTTTGGGCAGAGAAATCATGGAATTGTCTGGGTTGGAAGGGAGCTCAGAGCTCCTCAAGTCCAACCCTTGATCCACTCCCCCCGTGGTTCCCAGCCCATGGCACTCAGTGCCACATCCAGGCTCTTTGGAAATATCTCCAGGGATGGAGAATCCACCCCTTCCCTGGGCAGCCCATTCCAATGCCTGATCCCCCTCTCCAGCAAGAAATTCTTTCTAATGTCCAACCTAAACCTCCCCTGGCACAACTTGAGACCATGGCCTCTTGTCTTGCTGAGAGTTGCCTGGGAAAAGAGCCCAACCCCCCCCTGGCTCCAACCTCCTTTCAGGGACTTGGAGAGAGTGATGAGGTCTCCCCTGAGCCTCCTCTTCTCCAGCCTCAACACCCCCAGCTCCCTCAGCCCTTCCTCACAGCATTTCTGCTGGATCCCTTCACCAGCCCAGTTGCCTCCTTTGGACCTGCTCCAGCACCTCAAGCTCCTTCCTGAGCTCAGGGGCCCAGAACTGGACACAGGACTCAAGCTCTGGCCTCCCCAGAGCTGAGCACAGGGGCAGAATCCCTTCCCTGGACCTGCTGGCCACGCTCTTCCTCAGCCAGCCCAGGATGCCATTGGCCTTCTTGGCCACCTGGGCACACTGCTGCCTCCTCTTCAGCTTCCTGGCAATCCCAGCTCCCTTTCTGCCACTCTCTGCCCAGCCTGGAGCTCCCCAGGGGCTTCTTGTGTTGAACCTCATCCCCTTGGGATCAGCCCAACTCTCCAGTCTCTCCAGGTCCCTCTGCAGAGCCCTCCTGCCTTCCAGCTGATCCACACTCCCCCCAGCTTGGGGTCACCTGTGAATTTGCTGCTGATGGACTCAATCCCCTCATCTAAATCCTCACTAAAGATATTAAACAGCACTGGGCCCAACACTGATCCCTGGGGGACACCACGGCCGCCATTTTGATGCAGCCCCGTTCAGCACCACTCTCTGGGCCCGGCCCTCCAGCCAGTTCCTAACCCAGCACAGATGCCCCTGGCCAAGCTCTGGGCTAACAGCTGCTCCCCTTGGTTGGGATGTGTGGTTTTGAGACAACAAACCAGATTTGTAGGTATAAAACCACAGAAAAATGTTTTAAAATGATCCCAGACCGACAGGGATGGAAACAGTGCCCAGGAAGTTGGTGGCCCCATCACAGATCAGTGTTGCTCCTGAATAATAATTATTTTATGGGGAATATTAATCATGATAGGTGATATGTGAAGAAAAAATCCTTTAATTTGAGGGTGCTGAGCCCCTGTCCCAGGGTGCCCAAGGAAGCTGTGGCTGCCCCATCCCTGGCAGTGCCTCAGCCCAGGTTGGATGGGGCTTGGAGCAACCTGGGCTGTGGGAGGGGTCCCTGCCCATCCAGGGGGTTGGAATTAAATGATCCTGAAGGTTCCTCCCAATCCAGCTCAATCTGGGATTCTGAGTTGCCTGGGAAGCTGCAAAGATGACAGCAGAGCAGCTGATGCTTTGTGGGAATCTGATGTCCCAGCACAGAGACACCAATCCTGTGGAAACCTCATTTTCATAGAATTATAGAATTCCAGGGGTTGGAAGGCAGCTCTGGAGCTGATCCAGCCCAACCCCCCTGTCCCAGCAGGATCCCCCAGGGCAGGACACACAGAACACATCCAGGGGGGGTTGGAAAATCTCCAGAGAAGGAGACTCCAGAACCTCTCTGGGCAGCCTGGGCCAGGGCTCCCTCAGCCTCCCAGGGAAAAAGTTCTTCCTTCTATTTATGTGGAACTTCCCACGTTCCAGCTCCACCCCATTCTTCCTTGTCCTGTTCCTGGGCACCCCTGAACAGAGATTGTCCCCTTCCTCTTGCCCCCCAGCCCTCAGCTCTTGATGGACATTCAGAGATCCCCTCTCAGCCTTCTCTTCTCCAGCCTCAACAGCCCCAGGGCTCTCACTCTTTCTTCCCAGCAGAGATGCTCAAGGCCCTTCAGCACCCTCCCAGCTCTCCCTTGGCCTCTCTCCAGTAGATCCCAGTCTCTCCTCAACTGGGGAGCCCCAAACTGGAGCCAGCATTCCCAGTTTGGTCTCCCAGAGGCAGAGCAGAGGGGGAGGAGAACCTCCCTGGATCTGCTGGACACACTTTTCCTGATGCCCCCAGGATCCCACCAGGACACATTGGGGATCCCTGGGGAATTTCCTCTCCACTGGGACTCCAAGGAGCTGCTTCCCAGCAGGAGATCCCTGGATTTGCAGTGGTGGTTGGGGTTATTCCAGCCCAGATTCAGGACCCTACACTTGGCCTCATTGAACTTCACCTTTGCCCACCCCTCCAACCTCTCCAGATCTCTGGATCCTCCCCCAGTTTATCACCAGCAAAACTGAGGGTAAATCCCCCTGGTAAATCCAAAACTGAGGTAAAAATCCCCTCCTCCTGCTGCTGCTGAAGAAACTGAACCAAACTGGCCCCAGTCCTGATCCCTGGGGAGCAGCTGAGTTGTTGAGTTAACCAAAATGCAGCTTTTTCCCCCCAAAGCTGAGCTGCTGGAGCACTGGTACCGTTTCAGACTGGAGGAGAGCTGCCAAACATCATCAGGGTCCATCCCTGCTGGGTCTTTTCTGTGAGCTACCAGGAAAATGCTTTTCTCTTTGTATGAGGTATAGATAGTCAGGATTCCCATCATGACAAAATATGTGGAAAAAAAAAACCCATTAAGGAAATTAAAGAAATGCAAATAGAGGTAGAAATCAGGTGGAGAAATTGCTGGGATCCCCTCAAGGAGCAGGGTTTAAGCTCCCATTATCAGTCCTAACAAGATGCTTGGCTCATTAGGGTGAGAAATTAAATAATTCTTGGGGCACTTTCTTCAGGTTTTGTTGCTGCACAAGAGGATCAATCCATGCTTGGAAGTGGTGGGGAAAATAACAACTCTCTACCATGCTTTCCTGCAAGGGTTTTCCACATAAAATGCTTTGTTTGTGAAAGAAAAGTGAGAGAAACTTCCCAAAGTAAAGGGGAAATCATCACTAAACACCATTTTGCTAAAAATCTGGAGCATTGTGTTGGAAGGTAAGAGGAAAACATGAGAACAAACGAGGCACAGAATTTATCACTGTGTACTCCTCCTAAGCATAGATTGAGCCTTTAATCTTTCTTATTTTTGGAGTTAAATACCATCAAAATGCCCAGCAGGCCCAGCAAGTGGCTCTTGGGAAGTATCACTCAGCATTTATAAACATCTTTAGGTCACAAAACCTCTACAGGCCTCTGTCTCTAGAGGAGCTGGAGGGAAATCAGGGCCATGCTGACCCTCTGAGGCCAAACAGGAAAAAAACCAAACCACCTAGCTGTGCTGCAACACTGGAAATTTTACAGTCAGCTGCCAGAGGTGACTTCTAAAACATTTAAATCCTTCTAAATGCAGCATCTGTTCCTTGTCAGTGCTGGCAGGAATTGCCTCCATTTCACTCTTCACTCTCAGTACCTGAGCTGTCAGGTTAGGAATGAGCAGATGTCTCTGGAAGCAGATAATGGACTGATTTAAAAACAAAAAAATCCATCCCCTAAACAACAAACCAACCCCCCTGAAGCTTTGAAGGGCTGAGCTTCAGTTTGAGATGAACACAAAAAAGCAGAGATCTGGGAAATCACCAAACAGGCAGGAGCCAGGATGAGCTGCTGACTCCTCTGACCTAAACTGAATTCCATGTTTCTGCAGGGGACACCTGCCCTAAAAATCTCCCAAATTTCAGTCTCTTACAGCCAGACAGGCAGAAATTTTGCCACCACATGAAAACTACTTGATTAGCAACTGCTCTCAACACCCTGGGCAGCAAAACCCTCCCCAGGTCTGAAAACGGGAACACGGTAAAGGGATTTTTTGGGGGGGCTTTAGGGTGAAAATAAAACTTTCTGGTACAACCAAGGCAATGCTTGTAAAGGATATGATACAACACAAAAGGCAAGAACAGGTTTGGATTCAGGAAAGGGGTGCAGGTAATCCCAAATCAAAGCTACAATGGCAAAGAGACAGGAGATGGTGCAGATGAGGAGGCGGCCGTCGATCAAGCGGAAGTTTTCGACGTATTTGTACTTCTCCAGGAGAACCTGAGGGAGAAAAAAAGCAAGCTCAGTTTATTTTCTGCTTTTCAGAAGTCTGACAAATTTGTTTCTGGGAAGGATTTAGTCAAAACGAGCCCAATCTGATGGGGAAACCAGAGGAGAAATGGTGTGGAATGAATGTCTGTCACGGTAATGGTCGACGATGCTTTAAGCACAAAAAGTGCTCCAGCTGTGGGAGTCACAAGAGGTGCCCCAGAACCAGCACTTCACCACCTGAACTAAAAATAAATAAATAAATTATGGAGTTTTTTTGTAGAAAACAAGGAAAAGAGGGTGCTTCCCACGAGGGGGAAATCAGGAGTGGCAGAACTCACCTTTTTGGCGGAATCGTCCAAAGAATTTTTCACAGCTGAACCGTCCCATTTGTCAATTTTCACTGGTTTGTCATCAATTTTCCACTGCAAGAGAAACCAGAGGGGGGTCAGAGGAACTGGGGGGGTTGGCATTTTAATCCCTTTGTTTCTGTTGGGAGCAAAAAGAATGGAGGGGATGGAGAAAACACCACCTGGGTTGGCAAAACCTGAGCAGAGCTGGAGGGAATCCGGTGCCGCAGAGCTCTGTGGCACCCAAAGTCACCTCAGCACCAGATATTTTTGCAGTTTCCAGTTATTTTGGTGACTTTTTACAAGAGTTTTATTCTAATATTCAGTTCTGCCTTTGTTGCTCCCACTGCCAGCCACAGAAGTGTCAGCTATGGCTTCATTTTTGTCTTGGAACACGATCCAGGCTGCTACAAACGGAATTTTTGGGGGTTGTGAAGAGGGGGAACATTTTAAGGCACAAAAGGATCCAGGTACAAAGTGGGGAATATAAAGGGATGAAAAAGAAATAAAGTTTCAGTCACAGCATCCTCCAGGAAGAAACTAAAAGATTCCAGCACTCTTCTAAATTCAGATTTTCCCCAGAAGTGGAACCCTCATCAGTGATGAAGCTTTTCAGTGCTGTAAAGGGATGAAGCTTCCTGAGAACTCTGACAGAATCATGGAATGGGTTGGGTTGGAAGGGACCTTCCAGCTCCTCCAGTTCCAACCCCTGGATGGGCAGGGACCCCTCCCACAGCCCAGGTTGCTCCAAGCCCCATCCAACCTGGGCTGAGACACTGCCAGGGATGGGGCAGCCACAGCTTCCTTGGGCACCCTGGGACAGGGGCTCAGCACCCTCACCCCAAACAATTTCTCCCTCCCCAAGATCTCAACTCCATCTCCCCTCTTGCAGCTGGAAACCCTTCCCCCTCATCCCATCCCTCCAGGCCCTTGTCCCAAGTCCCTCCCCAGCTTTCCTGGAGCCCCTTCAGGCACTGGAAGATGCTCCAAGGGCTCCCCAGAACCTTCTCTTCCCTCTTCTCCTTCTCTTCCCTTTTCTGTTTTCCCTCTCCTCTTCTTCTTCTTCTTCTTCTTCTTCTTCTTCTCTTCTCTTCTCTTCTCTTCTCTTCTCTTCTCTTCTCTTCTCTTCTCTCTTCTCTTCTCCTTTTTTCTCTTCTTCTTTTTTCTCTTCTCTTCTCTCTTCTCCTTCTCTTCCCTCTTCTCTCTTCCCTTCCCTGTTCCCTTCCCTTCTATCCCTTTTCCCTCTCCTCTCCTTCTCCTCTCCTCTCCCTCTCCCTCTCCTTCTTCCTCTCCTCTCCTCCAGGCTGAACACCCCCAACTCTCTCAACCTGTTCCAGGCTCTCCCCACCCTCCCTCAAATTCCAGAATTTCTTCCCCATCTCCAACCTCAATCTCCCCTTTCTCTCCAAGTTTTAACCCATTTCCCTTCTCCTCTCCCTACATCCTGCCCACCCAGGGGGTTGGAACAGGAGGAGCTTGAAGGTCCCTTCCAACCCATGGATTGGAATTTTGGGATTTTTTGATCTGGACACTGCTGTCCCTCCCTCCACCAGTGCAGCTTTGGGTAAAACCACAGAGTGATGGAAACCCCAACATTCAGCACAGATTCAGCCTCCCCCTCAAACTGGGGGGAAGCCCCCAGCCCCTCTCATCCTGGAAACATTCCTGCCTTGCCTGAAAAGTTGGGATAGGAGGGTGAAGCTGCATCCCATGGAGCCTGGGAGATGCAAACCTCCCTGTTCCTCCAGGAAATGGGGGGGATTTTTCTCCCTTTTTGTTCATTTTGAGCACTCAGCTGTGCCAGCATCAAACTGGAAATCTCAGATTTTGGTTCCAACTTGGTGAAGGGAAAAACTCCAAATCCCTCAAGCAGTTCAAAAGTTCTTTTTGTTTGGGTGTGGAGGTTAATCCTGCTTGTGCTGAACACATCCTCACCAGGAAGGGGAAGGAAAATACAAGTGTTTGACAGCCAAAACAGTTTGGGAAGTGTTTGTGGTACCTGACAAATCATCTGTCTCAGAACAAGGCTGCAGAGTGAGGGCTGAACTCAGCCAGTGGTTATGTTACTTTAAAAAAAAAAAAAAAAGAAAAAAAGGAATAAAAAGCACAAATGCAGTTTCAGAAAGGTACAAAAACCACAGCAGGGTGTGGTGGTGACACCCAAGTTAAGGTGCTGCCTGCAGCTGGATTGCAGCAGGGGAGCATCCTGCTGGTAGCTTCAAAAAAGCAAAGGGACAGCAAACTAGAAAGAAAAAAAGAGGGACAGTAAACCAGAAAAAAGAGACAGAAAATAAAAAAGGGACAGAAAAAAAGAGGGACAGTAAACCAGAAAAAAGAGACAGAAAAAAAAAAAAGGGACAGCAAACAAAAAAAAAAAAAAAAAAAAGAAGGACAGCAAACCAAAAAAAAGAGGGACAGCAAACCAAAAAGAAGAGGGACAGCAAACCAAAAAGAAGAGGGACAGCAAACCAAAAAGAAGAGGGACAGCAAACCAAAAAAAAAAAAGAGGGATAGCAAACCAAAAAAAAAAAAAAAAGAGGGACAGCAAACCAAAAAAATGGGACAGCACACACACAAAAAAGGGAAAGCAAACAAAAAAAAGGAATAGCAAACCAAAAAAAGGGACAGCGAAAAAAAAAAAAAAAAAAAGAAGAGGGCCAGCAAACCAAAAAAAGGGACAGCAAGCTAAAAAAGGGACAGCAAACCAAAAAAGGGACAGCAAACCAAAAAGAAAGGGGACAGCAAACCAAAAAACATGGTACAGCACACACACAAAAAAAAAGGGAGAGCAAAACAAAAAGAAAAAAAAAAGTGACAGCAAACCAAAAAAAGGGACAGCAAGCCAAAAAAGGGACAGCAAGCCAAAAAAGGGACAGCAAGCCAAGTGGGTGCTCTCCCAGCAGACACTTCAGGGGCTCACAAGACTCATTTGTTAAGCTCCCACCTTCACTTCAATCCCTTCCCAAAAATCTCTCAGAAGCAGGAAGCAGGGAAAAAGTCCTGCAAGGAGTTCACATCTCAGCAAAAAAGAAATGTGAGAAACTTAACTTCTTTTTCCCCTCTGCCTGACTCCTTCTGTTGGCACCATCAGCCTCATTCACAGCACTGACTGCAGCCTCAGACACCTCCTGGGCAGCTCCTTTGTCTCTCCAAATCTTGCTCTGAAGTTTAGGGGACATTTTGGGTATGAAACACAAAAATCAGCCAGGAAGGGATTTGTTGCTACTGAGAAAGGAGGAACAGCACAGACTCCATGAACTCTTCAGATGTTTCTGCACCTCATCTGCTGGTTTCTATCCCAAGAAAGGAACTTCCCCTTTTTCTAAACCCTAAAATCAAACCCTTCAAAGCAGGATGCAGCTGAGGGAGGTTGGAAGAGCCAAAAAAACCCCAAAATAATGGTGAAACTGCCCATCACCAGGGGGGCAGAGGTGGGAGCTGCAAGGGGTGAGAATCCACAGACACCTCACTCCACATCAGTTCCCTCCTCTTCCTCTTGAGGGAAGAGTTGCACCAAACTCCAACAAGTTTTTTCTTCCTTCCCTGCCTGGAAGGAAGAAAATCCTGAACCTTCCTCTCCTCAAAACCCCAAATGGATTCAGAGTCAGCATCAGATTCAGAGTCAGCTGGGTTAGGAACTGGCTGGAGGGCCGGGCCCAGAGAGTGGTGCTGAACGGGGCTGCATCAAAATGGCGGCCGTGGTGTCCCCCAGGGATCAGTGTTGGGCCCAGTGCTGTTTAATATCTTTAGTGAGGATTTAGATGAGGGGATTGAGTCCATCAGCAGCAAATTCCCAGGTGACCCCAAGCTGGGGGGAGTGTGGATCAGCTGGAAGGCAGGAGGGCTCTGCAGAGGGACCTGGAGAGACTGGAGAGTTGGGCTGATCCCAAGGGGATGAGGTTCAACACAAGAAGCCCCTGGGGAGCTCCAGGCTGGGCAGAGAGGGGCAGAAAGGGAGCTGGGATTGCCAGGAAGCTGAAGAGGAGGCAGCAGTGTGCCCAGGTGGCCAAGAAGGCCAATGGCATCCTGGGCTGGCTGAGGAAGAGCGTGGCCAGCAGGTCCAGGGAAGGGATTCTGCCCCTGTGCTCAGCTCTGGGGAGGCCAGAGCTTGAGTCCTGTGTCCAGTTCTGGGCCCCTGAGCTCAGGAAGGAGCTTGAGGTGCTGGAGCAGGTCCAAAGGAGGCAACTGGGCTGGTGAAGGGATCCAGCAGAAATGCTGTGAGGAAGGGCTGAGGGAGCTGGGGGTGTTGAGGCTGGAGAAGAGGAGGCTCAGGGGAGACCTCATCACTCTCTCCAAGTCCCTGAAAGGAGGTTGGAGCCAGGGGGGGGTTGGGCTCTTTTCCCAGGCAACTCTCAGCAAGACAAGAGGCCATGGTCTCAAGTTGTGCCAGGGGAGGTTTAGGTTGGACATTAGAAAGAATTTCTTGCTGGAGAGGGGGATCAGGCATTGGAATGGGCTGCCCAGGGAAGGGGTGGATTCTCCATCCCTGGAGATATTTCCAAAGAGCCTGGATGTGGCACTGAGTGCCATGGGCTGGGAACCACGGGGGGAGTGGATCAAGGCTTGGACTTGAGGAGCTCTGAGCTCCCTTCCAACCCAGACAATTCTAGGGTTCTGTGATCCCCTGGGACCAGAGAGCTCCTGCAGGGCACAGGAGCAGAAAGCTGCTGCAGCTGTTGGTATTCAGGAAGTGGTTTTAGTCCTGGAGTTTGCAAAACTTGGAGGTTTTTGCTGTGGTAGCAGCAGGGGGTGGTTAATAAGTTCAGTTTTGTGCTAAGTGAGAAAAACCTTGAGGTGTTCAAGAGGAAATCATTTGGAATTTGGTGGGTCTGCTCCCTTAGGTGGTCCTGGATAAGGGGGGGAGGTCAGGAGGGGACATGAGGGGGAAAAAAGAACATGAGGAGAACTTAAAGAACATGAGGAGGACAAAAAAATGGGACAGTTACACCCCAAATCTCCCTTAATCACCCCTGATTTAGCTTCCCAGTGAAGCACCAAAAGATAAAACAACCAAGCAACTCTTCCTAAGACCTGGGAGCCTCAGAGACAACCCCTGATTTCTCCATTTGAGCAATATTTGAGCAAATCTTAGAATCACAGAAGCATCAGGGGTGGAAAAGACCTTGAAGATAAAGCCCAACCACCAGCCCGACCCCACTGCTACCAATAAATTATCTCCCAAAGCACCACATCTCCTCATTTTATTTTAAACACCCCCAGGGACAGTGACTCCACTATCTCCCTGGGCAGACAGTTCTACTGCTTCCCCACTCCTGCAGTGAAGATTTTTTTTCCTGACAACCAAAAGAATGGTTTGGGTCGGAAGGGACCTTCCAGCTCCTCCAGTTCCAACCCCTGGATGTGCAGGGACCCCTCCCACAGCCCAGGTTGCTCCAAGCCCCATCCAACCTGGGCTGAGACACTGCCAGGGATGGGGCAGCCACAGCTTCCTTGGGCACCCTGGGACAGGGGCTCAGCACCCTCACCCCAAACAATTTCTCCCTCCCCAAGATCTCCTCTCCATCTCCCCTCTTGCAGCTGGAAACCCTTCCCCCTCATCCCATCCCTCCAGGCCCTTGTCCAAAGTCCCTCCCCAGCTTTCCTGGAGCCCCTTCAGGACCTGGAAGATGCTCCAAGGGCTCCCCAGAACCCTCTCCTTTCCCTTTCCTCTACTCTTCCCTCTTGTCTGCCCTCTCCCTTTCCCTTCTCTCCCCCTTCCCTTCCCTTTCCATTCTTTCTCCAGGCTGAACACCCCCAACTCTCTCAACCTGTTCCAGACTCTCCTCACCTTCAAATTCAAGAATTTCTTTCCCATCTCCAACCTCAATCTCCCCTCTTGCAGCTGGAAACCATTCCCCCTCATCCCATCCCTCTATTTCCATTCCATTCCTCCCCAGCTTTCCTGAAGCCCCTTCAGGCACGGGAAGATGATCCAAGGGCTCCCCAGAACCTTCTCTTTCTCCTCCTTCTCCTCCTTCTCCTCCTCCTCCTCCTTCTCCTTCTCCTTCTCCTTCTCCTCCTTCTCCTTCTCCTTCTCCTTCTCCTCCTTCTCCTCCTTCTCTCCTCTCTCCTCCAGGCTGAACACCCCCAACTCTCTCAACCTGTTCCAGTGTCTCCCCACCCTCAAATTCCAGAATTTCCTCCCCATCTCCAACCTCAATCTCCCCTTTCTCTCCAAGTTTTAACCCATTTCCCTTCTCTTCTCCCTACCCCCCCGTGTCCAAAGCCCTCCCCCAGCTTTCTTGGAGCCCCTTCAGATATTGGAAGGTTGCTCTGAGCTCACCTGGGAGCCTCCTCTTCTCCAGGCTGAACAACCCCAATCCCTCAGCCTGGCTTCCCAGGGAGCTGCTCAGCCCTCTGAGCATTTCAGTGGCTCCTCTGGACACCTTCCAGGAGCTCTGTGTCCTTCTGATGCTGGGGACTCCACAACTGGACACAGGACTCCAGCTGGGAGCCTCATGGACCTCACCCAAAAACTCTTCCTTCTGAAATAACCACCCCCCAGCAGCTCCAGGAGCAGGAGCACCACACTTTGCAGAATTCTTGGAAGTTTAAGCCCAAAGTGCTGTCATTTCTGGGCACTTTTGCAGCAGAGAGCCAAAAATATTCCATTAGCACTCCTTCCCCTCAAAGAATTCCCTCCACAACTTAAATCTACTGTTCTAAACGAAAAAAAAAACACCCCCAAATTCTCAGGGAGGGACAGGAAGGATAAATCAAGCTCAAAGAGATGCAAGAGAACTCCACTTCTCAGAACTGGTGTCTGTAACACATGCATGGATAAAAACCAAAGTGTTTTCTATGCAGTCCTCTGGATTTTGAAGTTTAATTAAAAGATCCAAACACCCCACCCCGAATAAACCCTTTTTGCACCCAGAGACACAGCCAGGAGCGTTTCCATCTTTTTGTGGGGGGAAAAAAAAATAAAATGCTTCCAGCTCTTTAGTTCCAGCTACACCCCAACCTCCCCAAAGAGCTGTAACCCAACCACCTGAGCACTCAAAACCGGGCTGAAGTATAAAGCATTCGGTAAATGAGGTTTTTTTAACCATGGAGACGAGATTGGGTTTTTTTTCAGTAAATTTTTCAGCGTGCTCTGCTCCACCTGACACCTCTGCCATGCCCAGCGTTGCTTTCCTGGCTGAATACCCACCGAAAGTTAAAGGGGGGGATGTGAGATGGGCTAAAACCAGAAAAAAAATCCCAATAATTAAAAAAAAAAAAAAAAAATTACAAAAAGCCATCTCTGCTTTCGCCGGGCACACGCTTTCCTCCCCGCTTCCCCCAGCCCCTCATCTGCCATTTACCACCCGGTTCCTACGAGGAGGATGAAGGAAACTTCCCTCAGGAGGCTGAGGCGGGGGAATCCCCTCAGAACCCGGGGGGGGTTGGGGGGGTGCTGGGTGAAGCCCTCTGAAGCCCAAATTCGGCCGCGGTTCGGCCCAGCGCTACTCTGGGCTCTGAGGAGGGCGCCTGAGGCAGCGACCGGGCCCGTCGGGAAGGAGAAAAAGGAGAAAGATCTTAGAGCAGAGCCCAAGTCCGGTACCTTATCCAGCAACCCGCTCCGGCCGCCTCTCGCCGCCATCTTCTCACCGCCCTCCTCCTCCGCCCTCGCCGCGAGACCTGGAGGTTCCTGATTGGCTGCTCCCGGAGGGAGGGGGCGGGGACGGGCGCCGCGCTGCACGCTGGGAAATGTAGTTCGCGGCGCCTCCCGCGTTGCTATGGAGACGGAGCGGGGAGGAAAGGAGGAGGAGGAGGCCGAGGAGGCCGCGGCGAAGGGAGCGCTCGGGGTGCAGCGGGGGAGAGCCCGGGGGTGAGGGGTGAAGGGAGGGGAGAACCGCCCCGATGGGCTGCTGGAGGCTGGGGGGCCGCGGAGGAGGAAGGGGGAGTGTGCGGGGCCTCTCTGGGCAGTGGAGGACCCTGAGCTCTATGGTGTTTGGGAGGTGTTTTGAGGGGGTGAGGGTGTTGGTGTGGGGTACATGGGGGGGGGTGGGGGTGTTGGGAGGTGTGAGGGTGTTGGTGTGGGGTGTGCATCACTGGGGGGGTTTGGGGGCTTGGGGAGTAGGTGGGAGGTGTATGTGGGGTGGGAGTGGGGGTATTGGGGGGTTTGAGGGTGTGTATGGGGTGGGAGTGGGGGTGGGGGTATGTGGGGTCTGTGAGGGTGTTGGTGTGGGGTGAGCATCACTGGGGGGGGTTTGAGGGTGTGAGGAGTGGGTGGGGGGGTTTGGGTGGTGGGTGTATGTGGGGTGAGTGGGGGGTGTATGGGGGGTGGGAATGGGTGTACTGGGGGGGTGTGAGGGTGTTGGTGTGGGGTGAGCATCACTGGGGGGGTCTGGGGGAGTGAGGAGTGGGTGGGGGGTGTTTGAGGGGGTACCTGGGGGAGTGTGGGGCGTGGGAGTGGGGCTATTGGGGGGTGTGAGGGTGTTGGTGTGGGGTGAGCATCACTGGGGGGGTTTGGGGGTGTGAGGAGTGGGTGGGGGGTGTTTGGGTGGTGGGGGGTACCTGGGGGTGGGTGTATGGGGGGGTGTGAGGGTGTATATGGGGTGGGAGTGGGTGTACTGGGGGGGTGTGAGGGTGTTGGTGTGGGGGTACATGGGGGGGGGGGTTTGGGGAGTGGGTGGGTGGGTGTATGGGGGTGGGAGTGGGGGTATGGGGGAGTGTGAGGGTGTTGGTGTGGGGTGAGCATCACTGGGGGGGGTCTGGAGGTGTGAGGAGTGGGTGGGGGGTATTTGGGTGGTGGGGGGTACCTGGGGGTGGGTGTATGGGGGGGTGTGAGGGTGTTGGTGTGGGGGTACATGGGTGGGGGGGTTGGGGAGTGGGTGGGTGGGTGTATGGGGGGTGGGAGTGGGGGTATGGGGGGTGTGAGGGTGTTGGTGTGGGGTGAGCATCAGTGGGGGGGTTTGGGGGTGTGGGGAGTGGGTGGGGGGGTGCGGGTGTTGGTGGGGTGGGTGTATGGGGGGTGGGAGTGGGTATATGGGGGGGGTGTGAGGGTGTTGGTGCTGGGTGTGCATCACTGGGGGGGGTTGGGAGTGTGAGGAGTGGGGTGTTTGGGTGGTGGGGGGTACCTGGGGGTGGGTGTATGAGGGGGTGTGAGGGTGTTGGTGTGGGAGTACATGGGGGGGGTTGGGGAGTGTGTGGGTGGGTGTATGTGGGGTGGGAGTGGGGGTGTTGGGGGGTGTGAGGGTGTTGGTGTGGGGTGAGCATCAGTGGGGGGGTTTGGGGGTGTGGGGAGTGGGTGGGGGGGTTCGGGTGTTGGTGGGGTGGGTGTATGGGGGGTGGGAGTGGGTATATGGGGGGTTGTGAGGGTGTTGGTGTGGGGTGAGCATCACTGGGGGGGTCTGGGGGAGTGGTGAGTGAGTGGGGGGTGTCTGTGGGGAGTGCTGGTGTGTGGGGGGGTTTGGGTGGGGTGTGCATTGCTGTGGGTGCCCCACAGTGTGTGGAGTGGGTGTGAGGGTGTTTGTCAGGGGGTACAAGCTGGAGGGTGTCCCCCAATATGGGGGGGGCCCTGTTAAAAAACATCCAAGGAACATCAGAGCCAGGGAAAACTTTAACCCATTTCTATCCCCCTCCTCTCCCCAGGAATCCTCCTGTCAGGACAGCTCCACCAGGACTGTGTGAAATGAGTGCTGGAAACAAATATTCCATTTGCTGCTTCTCTGCCAGGGACATTTTGTCCCCAAGGAAAGGTGACACTTCTTGGAGTGCTGCTGGTGAAGTCACCCTACAGAATAATGTCATGTCCAGAGGGGCAGCTCTGCCCTCTTGGGGGACATCCAGCTGTGGTTTCTTGCATCAACAGCTGATAACACAGAGAAAAATTGATTACAGAACTTCCAAGAGTGCCCAGGAAGTCTTAAAATTGTTTAAAACTTCATGGAAATGAAGGGGAACCCAAATTCCACCTTGGGAGGTTGAGGTTGGATGTTAGGAGGGACCTTTTTGCAGCTCTGGGCCAGAGTGGTGGCATCTCCAGACAAAGCCACAGCTGATCTGACATTCCCTCTGCTCCTCCTTTGGGGGGGAGGTTGGATTTGGGATCTCCAGGAGGCTTTTCCAGCCCAAATCTCCATGTCTGGCTCCAGTGGCATCACTGGAGTAGCATTTTCCTCCTTTTCTGTGCCTCTGGCTGTATTTTTGAGGTTCCTGTCTTAAATCCATGGCCACTGAACATTTCTTTTTCCTGTTTTTTTTTGCTTTGCTATTTCCAGGAGCTCTGGGCCAGAGTTGTGGCATCTCCAGACAAAGCCACAGCTGATCTGACATTCCCTGTGCTCCTGCTTTGGGGGGGAGGTTGGATTTGGGATCTCCAGGAGGCTTTTCCAGCCCAAATCTCCATGTCTGGCTCCAGTGGCATCACTGGAGTAGCATTTTCCTCCTTTTCTGTGCCTCTGACTATATTTTTAATCTTCCAGTCTTAAATCCATGGCTACTGAACATTTTTTTTTCTTTTTTTTTTTTTTTTGCTTTGCTATTTCCAGGAGCTCTGGGCCAGAGTTGTGGCATCTCCAGACAAAGCCACAGCTGATCTGACATTCCCTGTGCTCCTGCTCTGGGGGGGAGGTTGGATTGGGGTTTTCCAGGAGGCTTTTCCAGCCCAGATCTCCATGTCTGCATCCTCTGGCTCCAGTGGCATCACTGGAGTAGCATTTTCCTCCTTTTCTGTGCCTCTGGCTGTATTTTTGAGGTTCCAGTCTTAAATCCATGGCCACTGAACATTTTTTTTTATTTTTTTTGCTTTGCTATTTCCCTGTGAAGGGGATTTGAAACTGCTGAGTGCTGAGACAGCAGCCAGAGTGCAGCTCCTTTGAGAAGGGCACTTTTGGGGGGGTTTTGTGCTCACTTTGCCATCTCCTCTCCTTTCACCCATCTCAGTTTCAGGCTCTAGGCACTGGGTGCTGCCACACAGAGCTCCCCCAAGGGAACCTGAGAAGAGAACCCCTGGGAAAACACCACAGCAGAGGAAAAAGCCCCCAGGGTCTGCCTCCAGGGAAGAAAACAAAGAGAATGTCCTGGATGAGCCATTTTTGGTGAGAGCTCTGTTATCACCTAAACCTCCTCTTTGGGGAGATCCTTCTTGTGGAATAATTTGTGGCTTTCCCCCTCTCCCTGTCCCTTTCCCACCTCCTCTCCCCATCCCATGATGGTGGCACCACAGCCCAGGGACCCCCCTCACCTGGAGGCAGCTGAGGGCTGGGGTTGGGGTCTCAGGATTGCTGAAGAAAGAACCCTTTCTTTTTAATTTTTTGGGTTTTTTTCCCCAGATGAAGCACCACTGCTTGAAGAACCCCTCTGACCTGTGCTTGGTGAACATAAGCAACCAAAATCTGGTTTCTGTGAGTATCAGAGACTCCAGGAGTGTCAGGGAAGTGCCTTAAAACTTGAAAAATTTACCACAGCAGCACAAAAGTGTCCAGAGATTAAAGACACATTAGAAGCAGTCACATTTCCTGCATGAGCAGGGGAGAGACTCAGGCTTGGAGGATTTCTCCTGCAACCTTTAGGATCCCAGACTGGGTTGGGTTGGAAGGGACCTTCAGGATCCTTTAATTCCAACCCCTGGATGTGCAGGGACCCCTCCCACAGCCCAGGTTGCTCCAAGCCCCATCCAACCTGGGCTGAGACACTGCCAGGGATGGGGCAGCCACAGCTTCCTTGGGCACCCTGGGACAGGGGCTCAGCACCCTCACCCCAAACAATTTCTCCCTCCCCAAGATCTCCTCTCCATCTCCCCTCTTGCAGCTGGAAACCCTTCCCCCTCATCCCATCCCTCCAGGCCCTTGTCCCAAGTCCCTCCCCAGCTTTCCTGGAGCCCCTTCAAGCTGCTCCAAGGGCTCCCCACAACCTTCTCCTCTCTCCTCTCTCCTCTCTCCTCTCTCCTCTCTCCTCTCTCCTCTCTCCTCTCTCCTCTCTCCTCTCTCCTCTCTCCTCTCTCCTCTCTCCTCTCTCCTCTCTCCTCTCTCCTCTCTCCTCTCTCCTCTCTCCTCTCTCCTCTCTCCTCTCTCCTCTCTCCTCTCTCCTCTCTCCTCTATTCTCTCCTCTTCTCTTCTTTTTTCTGTTCTACTTTCTCTGGTTTATTTCTCTCTCCTCTCCTCTCCTCTCCTCTCCTCTCCTCTCCTCTCCTCTCCTCTCCTCTCCTCTCCTCTCCTCTCCTCTCCTCTCCTCTCCTCTCCTCTCCTCTCCTCTCCTCTCCTCTCCTCTCCTCTCCTCTCCTCTCCTCTCCTCTCCTCTCCTCTCCTCTCCTCTCCTCTCCTCTCCTCTCCTCTCCTCTCCTCTCCTCTCCTCTCCTCTCCTCTCCTCTCCTCTCCTCTCCTCTCCTCTCCTCTCCTCTCCTCTCCTCTCCTCTCCTCTCCTCTCCTCTCCTCTCCTCTCCTCTCCTCTCCTCTCCTCTCCTCTCCTCTCCTCTCCTCTCCTCTCCTCTCCTCTCCTCTCCTCTCCTCTCCTCTCCTCTCCTCTCCTCTCCTCTCCTCTCCTCTCCTCTCCTCTCCTCTCCTCTCCTCTCCTCTCCTCTCCTCTCCTCTCCTCTCCTCTCCTCTCCTCTCCTCTCCTCTCCTCTCCTCTCCTCTCCTCTCCTCTCCTCTCCTCTCCTCTCTCTTCTCCAGACTGAACACCCCCAACTCTCTCAACCTGTTCCAGGCTCTCCCCACCCTCAAATTCCAGAATTTCTTCCCCATCTCCAACCTCAATCTCCCCTTTCTCTCCAAGTTTTAACCCATTTCCCTTCTCCTCTCCCTACCCCCCCGTGTCCAAAGCCCTCCCCCAGCTTTCTTGGAGCCCCTTCAGATATTGGAAGGTTGCTCTGAGCTCACCTGGGAGCCTCCTCTTCTCCAGGCTGAACAACCCCAATCCCTCAGCCTGGCTTCCCAGGGAGCTGCTCAGCCCTCTGAGCATTTCAGTGGCTCCTCTGGACACCTTCCAGGAGCTCTGTGTCCACCATCCTGTGCCCCCTGGCAGGGGGTTTGGACTGGATGAGTCCCTCTCAACCCTGAAAATCCTGTGATAAGATGTGGTCCAGGAGTCCAGCAGCAAGGTCAGCACTGGGGACACAGAGGGGACTTTGATTTGGGGTTCAGCTCCTCCAGGTTTTCTGGATTTGGTCACTGAGGCAGCTGCACATGAGCTGAGGGGTTCTCTCCATCATCAGAAAGCCAAATTCAGACTTAATTATGGGAAATGCTTTGATTGAGGCATTCAGAGGAAAGGGAAGAGTTGTTCCAGAACAGTTTAGGGCTGGAGCTGAATGGTTATTATTAAATTTCTCCCCTCCTGTGTTTTTCAGGCTAAAGAAGAGGATTTTGAGAAATTTGATTGTGTTGCTTTTGTAAATGCTGCTGAGAATCTGCTGCCTCTAGGTGAGGGATTGCATTCCCCTCCCCCAAATCAATGCTGCTTTAAAACCCAGGGAGAGCTCTGGAACTTTCCAGAGAGGTTTTTAGGAGACAGAGGCAGCACCTCTTGGCAGAATTGCTTCCTTCCCATTCCTGAACTGGACCCCTGGTGCTAATTCCCTTTATAACCACTGTGGCTTCCTTTTCCTTGTTAGAAAACAAAGCTCTTTACAAAGAAAATCCCCACTTAACCTGCAAAAGGAGGGAAAAATGACACAACCTGTCCCCCAGGTTCAGAAGGTTAATGGTTGGGCTGGGAGGTGAAGCCAAATCCAGTGTCATGGGCTCAGATAATTTGGAGAAGAAGAAAGGAGATCTGTTTATAATAATAAAAAAAAAGCTCAATGTGCCAGGCAATAATCCAGTTTGGGCTGGGAGCAAATGCATGAAAGGAAACTGAATGTGTGAGGAGAAAGCTGGTGGGGATCATGGGTAGGGAAAAGCTGAGCTGGGGTTTCATAAAATCATGGAATCATTTGAGATCATCCAATCCAACCCTCAACCCAGCTCTGCCACCCCTAAAAAATGTCCCTTAGCACCACATCTCCAGGGCTTTCAAATCCCTCCAGGGATGATGGGGACTCCACCCCTGCCCTGAGCAGCCTGGGGCAGGGAATGACAACAATTTGAGGGAAGAAATTATCCCTAAAATCCAACCTAAAGCTCCCCTGGGGTGGTTGGAGAGCAGCCAGACAGAGAGGGACCTGGGAGTCTGGATTGCCAGGAAGCTGAAGAGGAGGCAGCAGTGTGCCCAGGTGGCCAAGAAGGCCAATGGCATCCTGGGCTGGCTGAGGAACAGCGTGGCCAGCAGGTCCAGGGAAGGGATTCTGCCCCTGTGCTCAGCTCTGGGGAGGCCAGAGCTTGAGTCCTGTGTCCAGTTCTGGGCCCCTCAGCTCAGGAAGGAGCTTGAGGTGCTGGAGCAGGTCCAAAGGAGGCAACTGGGCTGGTGAAGGGATCCAGCAGAAATGCTGTGAGGAAGGGCTGAGGGAGCTGGGGGTGTTGAGGCTGGAGAAGAGGAGGCTCAGGGGAGACCTCATCACTCTCTCCAAGTCCCTGAAAGGAGGTTGGAGCCAGGGGGGGGTCGGGCCCTTCTGCCAAGAGGGCATGGGCTTAATTAGGTTGGATATTAGGAAAAAATTCCTTACAGGGAGGGTGATCAGACATTGGGATGGGCTGCCCAGGGAGGGGGTGGATTCTCCATCCCTGGAGGTTTTTAAGAAGGGGCTGAAGGTGGCACTGAGTGCTCTGGGGTGGTTGTGGATTAAAGGTTGGAGTTGATGCTCTCAGAGGTCATTTCCAAGCTGGATAATTCTGGGATTCTGTCTCCCAGAATTTTCCCTGGGGAGGAAGGGAAATCACTCTCTCCAAGTCCCTGAAAGGAGGTTGGAGCCAGGGGGGGGTTGGGCTCTTTTCCCAGGCAACTCTCAGCAAGACAAGAGGCCATGGTCTCAAGTTGTGCCAGGGGAGGTTTAGGTTGGACATTAGAAAGAATTTCTTGATGGAGAGGGGGATCAGGCATTGGAATGGGCTGCCCAGGGAAGGGGTGGATTCTCCATCCCTGGAGATATTTCCAAAGAGCCTGGATGTGGCACTGAGTGCCATGGGCTGGGAACCACGGGGGGAGTGGATCAAGGGTTGGACTTGAGGAGCTCTGAGCTCCCTTCCAACCCAGACAATTCTAGGATTTCCTCTTGGTCTCTCACTTGATACTTGACAGAAGAGACTGACACGTGCCCACTGATCATTCTGGTGCTCTCATTCTTGCTGCTTTTGGTCCATTCCAGGCCCAGATGAAGCCATGGTTTGTTCTGGTACTGCTGTTCCTCACTTCCTGGGGTGTTTTTTCTTTTCCACCCTTGCAGAACCATTCCGGAAATTTCCAGGACTGCGAGTTCTGGATCTGTCTTTGAATGGATTGAGGAACCTGAGAATCACTGCTGGAGACTTCCTGCACTTGGAAGTAAGATGAGGGGGGATCTCAGGCTTTATTCCTCTCCTCCCAACCACCATCCTGAAGCCTCCAAGCCCACATGGGTGTCCCTGCAGTCTCTGAAACTGCAGGATCTTTCTCTCTTCCTGCTTCCTTGTGACTCTGGGATGTCCTTTCTGCTCTGTCCCTCAAGGATTTTCACATCCTGCTTCCTCCTGCTGAGCAATCCCCTCACAGATCCCCAGTGCTGCAGGACTCAGCTTCTTGCTGGCTGCTGAGGATCCTCTCTCTGCAGTCACCCAGGGCATCCCTCACCTTCCTGATGCTCTCTGCTCCCCACCAGATCTCCTCCACACTCACCTCTACCTCTGTGTCTCCTCCTCCTCCTCTCCAGAGGGGGCTCTGCAGTTTCCTCAACTTGCAGGCTGCCTTTTTAACACAAAAAAAGTGTCAGTTTGGGTTTTTGATTTGAAAAAAGAAAGAAAGTGGATCCCCTGATGCTCTCTGCTCCCCACCAGATCTCCTCCACACTCACCTCTACCTCTGTGTCTCCTCCTCTTCCTCTCCAGAGAGGCCTCTGCAGTTTCCTCAACTTGCAGGCTGCCTTTTTAACACACAAAAAAGTTTCAGTTTGGGTTTTTGATTTGAAAAAAAGAAGGAAAGTGGATCCCCTGATGCTCTCTGCTCCCCACCAGATCTCTTCCACACTCACCTCTCCCTCTGTGTCTCCTCCTCTTCCTCTCCAGAGAGGGCTCTGCAGTTTCCTCAACTTGCAGGCTGCCTTTTTAACAAAAAAAAATGGGTCAGTTTGGGTTTTTGATTTGAAAAAAGAAAGAAAGTGGATCCCCTGATGCTCTCTGCTCCCCACCAGATCTCCTCCACACTCACCTCTCCCTCTGTGTCTCCTCCTCTTCCTCTCCAGAGGGGGCTCTGCAGTTTCCTCAACTTGCAGGCTGCCTTTTTAACACAAAAAAAGTGTCAGTTTGGGTTTTTGATTTGAAAAAAGAAAGAAAGTGGATCCCCTGATGCTCTCTGCTCCCCAGAAGATCTCTTCCACACTCACCTCTCCCTCTGTGTCTCCTCCTCTTCCTCTCCAGAGAGGGCTCTGCAGTTTCCTCAACTTGCAGGCTGCCTTTTTAACACAAAAAAGTTTCAGTTTGGGTTTTGATATGAAAAAAAGAAGGAAAGTGGATCCCCTGATGCTCTCTGCTCCCCACCAGATCTCCTCCACACTCACCTCTCCCTCTGTGTCTCCTCCTCCTCCTCTCCAGAGAGGGCTCTGCAGTTTCCTCAACTTGCAGGCTGCCTTTTTAACACAAAAAAAGTTTCAGTTTGGGTTTTTGATATGAAAAAAAGAAGGAAAGTGGATCCCCTGATGCTCTCTGCTCCCCAGCAGATCTCTTCCACACTCACCTCTCCCTCTTTGTCTCCTCCTCTTCCTCTCCAGAGAGGGCTCTGCAGTTTCCTCAACTTGCAGGCTGCCTTTTTAACACAAAAAAAGGTGTCAGTTTGGGTTTTTGATTTGAAAAAAAGAAGGAAAGTGGATCCCCTGATGCTCTCTGCTCCCCACCAGATCTCCTCCACACTCACCTCTCCCTCTGTGTCTCCTCCTCTTCCTCTCCAGAGGGGGCTCTGCAGTTTCCTCAACTTGCAGGCTGCCTTTTTAACACCAAAAAATGGGTCAGTTTGGGTTTTTGATTTGAAAAAAGAAAGAAAGTGGATCCCCTGATGCTCTCTGCTCCCCACCAGATCTCTTCCACACTCACCTCTCCCTCTGTGTCTCCTCCTCTTCCTCTCCAGAGAGGCCTCTGCAGTTTCCTCAACTTGCAGGCTGCCTTTTTAACACCAAAAAATGGGTCAGTTTGGGTTTTTGATTTGAGAAGAGAGAGAAAGTGGATCCTAAGAGGAAGAAACTGGGCCTGGTGTAATGGTTCTAGTTGTCCTCTCCAGCTTGGACTACAAAGCTCAGGCTCTGGCTCAACTGTGTTGACTTTATTTAGGTTTTTTTCTCTCTGAGGAGGTCTCCTTGCCTGGGTTTCTCTGTTTTCTGGTTGCTGCTGGCCATAAAGTTTTGTCTGAAAAGGTTTTGTCTAAAAAAGGTTTATTTCTTCTTTTCCTCAAAGAGGTGGTGGTGGCTCAGCTCAGTACATTCAGATCCTGGCTTCCCTCTGCCTGCAGGCTTTGGGAGGTCCTCAAATCCATGGAATGTAGCAGAGCTTCTCCCACTTTTCTCCCCTGCACTTTTGGTGACCCACTCCAGGGTCTGACTGTCAGGGGCATTTGCTCATGATGAGGAACCCAATTTCCAGGGCTCCTGAGGCCAGGGTTGATCCCTTGGCAGTGGCATCAGCTACAAAAGGTGAGGATGGGGCCACTTTTCCCTTCCTGCCATGTCCCTCTGGATCTCAGCTTCATCCATGACCAATATCTGGGATCTCATTTGCTGACAATCAGCCCTGGGAAGGAAATCCACCTTAAATTGCTTTGAGTTGAGGTCCTTCTGGAGAAATGCAGCTTCTTGCAATGCCCCAGCAGAGCTGTTCCTGTCCAGGTATCCTAGAAACCCTCATCCTCACTCCCAGCAGGATCTGCTCCCTGTCTTTCCCCTGTCTGGTGTCCCATGAGCCAAATATATGAGTGGGGGAGCCCTTCTGCCAAGGTGCAGAGTCCCAGCCCTATAAATCAAGCCCAAGAAGCTCACAGCATCCCCTAAGGTGGGTGTTAGGATGACTAAAAAGTCTGTAAATATTTACTCCTTACCAGGAGAAAGCTGGCAGGGATTGGTCTTTGCTCCAAGGGATTTTTTTTTTTATTTTTTTTTTCTTCTGTCTCCTTCAGGATCTAGATCTCTCCTACAATAACTTGTCCCCCCAGGACTTTTGGACATTGGGAGATTTACCCCAGCTCAAAGTCCTTCACTTGACAGGCAACGGGCTTCAGTCTCTGCCCTGGAGCTGGCAGGATCATGGGAGTAAGTGCAGGGAGCAGGAGTTGCTGCTTTTTGGTGGGAAGGGGCCCAAATCAGGGAGGATGCCCTGGGCAGGAAGGGTGCTGGGGTGCTGGGACATCCCAGAGAAGCAGTAAATGGGATATTTGTTTCCATCACCCATTTTACACAGTCCTGGTGGAGCTGTCCTGACAGGAGCATTCCTGGGGAGAGGAGGGGGATAGAAATGGGTTCAAATTTTCCCTGGCTCTGATGTTCCTTGGTTTTCACCAGCTCCTTCTGAGTGTAACCACAAGTGAGGTGTCTGCCTGCAGGAAAGGACACAGGAGGAGGAGGAGGGAGCATTATCCTCCTCAAACTGAGAAATAAATGAGGTGTAACCCATTTTTAAATGGGTTAAATCCAAAGTTTTACCCATTTTTAAAACCCAAGTTTTAACCCATTTCCCTTGTCCTCTCCCTACACCTCCATGTCCAAAGCCCTCCCCCAGCTTTCTTCATAGAATAAGAGAATTTTCAGGAGTAGGTGTGTGATTCCTAGATTAAAACCATAAAATCCCAGACTGGTTTGGGTTGGAAGGGACCTGCAAGACCATCCAGATCCATCATAGAGCTGAATCTTGAGGCTGGGCAGGTTGGGATTTCTCAGCCTGGGCAGCAGAGCTCTGTCCTTGCAAACTGGGAGATCAAAGGACCTCGTGGTGGGTGCTGGGTGGCAGGGAAGTGTTGTCCCACCTCATCCCAGATCATCCAGGGGTATCCAGGGGTGCTGAGCCCCTGTCCCAGGGTGCCCAAGGAAGCTGTGGCTGCCCATCCCTGGCAGTGTCTCAGCCCAGGTTGGATGGGGCTTGGAGCAACCTGGGCTGTGGGAGGGGTCCAGGTCACCCCAAACAATTTCTCCCTCCCCAAGATCTCCTCTCATCTCCCCTCTTGCAGCTGGAAACCCTTCCCCCTCATCCCATCCCTCCAGGCCCTTGTCCAAAGTCCCTCCCAGCTTTCCTGGAGCCCCTCAGGCACTGGAAGATGCTTCAAGGGCTCCCCACAACCTTCTCTCCTCCAGACTGAACACCCCCAACTCTCTCACCTGTTCCAGGCTCTCCCCACCCTCAAATTCCAGAATTTCTTCCCCATCTCCAACCTCAATCTCCCCTTTCTCTCCAAGTTTAACCCATTTCCCTTCTCCTCTCCCCTACCCCCCCGTGTCCAAAGCCCTCCCCCAGCTTTCTTCATAGAATCAGAGAATTTTCAGGTTGGAAGGGACCTTCCAGCTCCTCCAGTTCCAACCCCTGCATGGGCAGGGACCCCTCCCACAGCCCAGGTTGCTCCAAGCCCCATCCAACCTGCCCTTAAAAACTTCCAGGGATGGATGGGGAATCTTCCACCACCTCTCTGGGGACAACCTGTGCCAGGCTCTCCCCACCCTCCTGGTGAAGAACTTCTTCCTCACTTCCAATCTCCATCTCCCCTCCTCCAGTTTGAATCCATTCCCCATGTCCTGTCCCTCCCTGACATCCTCACAAGTCCCTCCCCAGCTTTCCTGGAGCCCCTTCAGATCTATGAAGGTTGCTCTGAGCTCTCCTTGGAGCCTTCTCCTCTCCAGACTCAACAACCCCAACTCTCTCAGTGTCCTCACTCCAGAGCTGCTCCAACCCTCTGAGCATCCTCCTGGACCTTCCCTGGACTCATCCCACCACTTCCAGGTTTTTTCTTGTACCAGGAGCTCCAGACCTGGATGCAGAACTCCAGGTGGGGTCCCAGGAGAGCAGAGGGGGAGAATCCCCTCCTTTGACCTGCTGCCCACCCTTCTCTTGGTGCAGCCCAGGACATGGTTGGCTTTCTGGGTTTAGCTCCAAGGGCTCCCCAGAACCTTCTCTTCCCCAGACTGAACACCCCCAACTCTCTCAACCTGTTCCAGGCTCTCCCCACCCTCCCTCAAATTCCAGAATTTCTTCCCCATCTCCAACCTCAATCTCCCCTCTCACCTCTCAAATTCCCCATGTCCTGTCCCTCCCTGACATCCTCACAAGTCCCCTCCCCAGCTTTCCTGGAGCCCCTTCAGATCTAGGAAGGTTGCTCTGAGCTCTCCTTGGAGCCTTCTCCTCTCCAGACTGAACAACCCCAACTCTCTCAGTGTCCTCACTCCAGAGCTGCTCCAAACCTCTGAGCATCCTCCTGGACCTTCCCTGGACACATCCCACCACTTCCAGGTTTTTCTTGTACCAGGAGCTCCAGACCTGATGCAGAACTCCAGGTGGGGTCTCAGGAGAGCAGAGGGGGAGAATCCCCTCCCTTGACCTGCTGCCCACCCTA
>NC_092422.1:745474-864073 GCF_036169615.1 Heliangelus exortis | reverse complement strand
TCCACAGGTCACATCCCATCTCCCCAAAGTCACGAAGCGGCCGCCGAGGGTGGGAGCTCCTGCCAGGACCTTGCTGTGGGAAGAGCTTCCAGCTGGAAAAGGAGCTGAACCTCCAGGCCTGTCCCCCAGCAGGTTTGTCACCCCAGGCAGCAGCCAGTGGGTGACACTGGGAGAAGGGGAAGGTGACTCCAGGTCTTCTCCTGGCCCAACCGAGGAGGACGTTGCATCCTTCTTCATGACCCAGGTGAGGTTGGGCCATGGGCTCAGCACTGCCCAGAAATGGATTTTCATTCCTAAAGGAATCAATTTTGGGCACCAGGGGTTGTGACCCTCACCAGGAAGCAACATCTGGAAGAATAAACACAGATTTGTGGCCAAGAACCAAACTGGTGGCCCTTTTCCCGGGGCTGTGCTGGGTGGGTAGCTCCAGCTGCAGGAATTCATCCCTCCAGGATCTGCTGGAAAACTTCCTCGTGGTGCCCCAGCAAGGCAATTTTTGGGCTGGATTTCCCTGAAAAATCTGGGGATTATCAGGGAAAAAATGGTCTGGGATGGGATGGGAGGGGGGTGGCCCTCTCAACTTTGTGCCTGTCCTGCCAAGCACAGGTGGGTTGAGATCACAGTGGTTCAGTGACACAGAATCCCAGAATTTTAGGTTGGAAGAGACCTCCAAGCTCCTCAGCCCAACCTCTGACCAACCCCATCCTCTCACTCCTGACCCATTTCCTTAAGGACCAGCTCCAAAGGCCTTTAAATCCCTCCAGGGATGGGGACTCCACCCCTCTCCTGGGCCATCCCAATGCCTCACAACCCTCTGAGGGAAAAAATATTTCCTGACACCCAACCTCATTCAGTGCCACCTGGAGGGACCCCTGGCTGACTCCAGCAGCTTGATTGCTAAGAAAGGGCCACTCTGAATTCCTTTATTTTGCTGCTTTCAGGTGGAGGATGTGTCCAGACCCCTGCTGAGACCCCTGGCAGAGGGCAAGCTGGAGCAAAGGAGGGAGCAAAGCAAGGAAGAAACTCCCAGGTGCTTCCAGGGAGATACAAAGGCTACGAGGAGCTGCTTGGTGGAGACACAGACCCAGATTTTATTGAGCCAGTTGGTGAGTGACTCACAGAAGGGGTTGGAAGGAACCCAAAAGCTCCTCCAGTTCCAACCCCTGGATGTGCAGGGACCCCTCCCACAGCCCAGGTTGCTCCAAGCCCCATCCAACCTGGGCTGAGACACTGCCAGGGATGGGCAGCCACAGCTTCCTTGGGCACCCTGGGACAGGGGCTCAGCACCCTCACCCCAAACAATTTCTCCCTCCCCAAGATCTCCTCTCCATCTCCCCTCTTGCAGCTGGAAACCCTTCCCCCTCATCCCATCCCTCCAGGCCCTTGTCCCAAGTCCCTCCCAGCTTTCCTGGAGCCCCTTCAGGCACTGGAAGATGATCCAAGGGCTCCCCAGAACCTCCTCTCCTCTCCTCTCCTCTCCTCTCCTCTCCTCTCCTCTCCTCTCCTCTCCTCTCCTCTCCTCTCCTCTCCTCTCCTCTCCTCTCCTCTCCTCTCCTCTCCTCTCCTCTCCTCTCCTCTCCTCTCCTCTCCTCTCCTCTCCTCTCCTCTCCTCTCCTCTCCTCTCCTCTCCTCTCCTCTCCTCTCCTCTCCTCTCCTCTCCTCTCCTCTCCTCTCCTCTCCTCTCCTCTCCTCTCCTCTCCTCTCCCTTTCTTTCTCCTCTCCTCTCCCTTTCTTTCTCCTCTCCTCTCCCTTTCTTTCTCCTCTCCTCTCCCTTTCTTTCTCCTCTCCTCTCCTCTCCTCTCCTCTCCCTTTCTTTCTCCTCTCCTCTCCTCTCCTCTCCTCTCCCTTTCTTTCTCCTCTCCTCTCCCTTTCTTTCTCCTCTCCTCTCCCTTTCTTTCTCCTCTCCTCTCCCTTTCTTTCTCCTCTCCTCTCCTTTTCTTTCTCCTCTCCTCTGTCTGACCTTGCCTCATTCCTGTCTCTGCTTTTCTGTGACCTCAGATGCCACGGGCAGGGCAGGAGAAGGGGCCTGGTGGTGCCACATGTCCTGGAATCCCAGACTGGGTTGGGTTGGAAGGGACCCAAAAGCTCCTCCAGTTCCAACCCCTGGATGTGCAGGGACCCCTCCCACAGCCCAGGTTGCTCCAAGCCCCATCCAACCTGGGCTGAGATTCCAGGGATGGGGCAGCCACAGCTTCCTTGGGCACCCTGGGAGAGGTTGATGAGCAGTGGGTTCAACTCTGACCAAAGAAGAAGGAGAAAAGATTATTTTTTTTTATCTTGTTTTCCCTCTGTTTCACAGGGATCCAGAAGAATGTTCAAGCACTTTACTACACCTTGAAGCACCCCCTGATTTACAGGGACCCCAAACCACGACTGGACAGCCTGCAGAAGCCTTTTGTGCCTTGGAAAAGGGTAAAGAGCCAAAGACACTTTGAGCAGTGGCCAAAAGCTCTGCTAGCCCCTGGGCAACCATTTGTCACCAACCCTCTGGAGAAATCCAGCTCTGTCCCAAGGGAGGTGCAGGACACTGGGGCTGTGGGGTGGGGCTGGAGTGGGATTACAGTCCCTGAACCTACTGCACTGCTCTGGGGTCACAAAAAGCTGATCCAGTGCTGCTCAATAATCCTAAATTGGTGTTTAAACCAGGCCAGCTTGGTCCAAAAACCCCAAAGTGTCTCCCAACCACCCCAGAAAGTCTTCCAAACCCCAAAGTGTCTCCAACCCCCCCCAAGTGTCTCCCAAAACCCCTAAAATGCCTCCAAAAACCCCAAAGGGTCTCCCAACCCCCCCCCAAAGTTTCTCCAAAAACCCCAAAATGTCTCCAAAACCCGGAAATATCTCCAAACCCCCAAAGTATCTCCCAAAACCCCAAAGTGTCTCGAAAAACCCCAAAGTGTCTCCAAAACCCCGAAATATCTCCAACCCCCCCAGGTGTCTCCCAAAACCTCCAAAATGTCTCCAGAACCCTCAAAGTGTCTTCAAACCCTCCAAAAATGTCTCTCAACCCCCCCAACGTTTCTCCAAATCCCCCAAAGTATCTCCCAAAACCCCAAAGTGTCTCGAAAAATCCCAAGGTGTCTCCAAACCCCCCAAAGTGTCTCCAACCTCCCAAAGTGTCTCCAAAACCCTGAAGTGTCTCCAAAACCCCAGGGTTTCTCCCAAAAGCCTCAAAGTGTCTCCAAACCCCCCAAAGTATCTCCCAAAACTCCCAAAGTGTCTCCCAAAACCCCAAAGTGTCTCGAAAAATCCCAGAGTGTCTCCAAACCCCCAAAGTGTCTCCAAAACCCTGAAGTGTCTCCAAAACCCCAAGGTTTCTCCCAAAAGTCTCAAAGTGTCTCCAAACCCCAAAGTGTCTCCCAAAACCCCCAAGTGTCTCCCAAAACCTTCGAAGTGTCTCTAAAAACCCCAAAGTGTCTCCAAAACCTTCAGTCTCCCAAACCCCCCAAACTGTCTCCCAAAACCTCAGTGTCTCCAAACCCCCAAAAATGTCTCTCAACCCCCCCAAAGTGTCTCCAAACCCCCAACGTGTCTCCCCAAACCCCAAAATGTCTCCCAAAACCCCCGAAGTGTCTCCAAAACCCCAAGGTGTCTCCCAAAAAGCCTCAAAGTGTCTCCAAAAAACCTCCAAAGTGTCTCCCAAAAGCCTCAAAGTGTCTCCCAAACCCCCAAAGTGTCTCCAAACCCCCCAAAGTGTCTTCTAAACCCCCAAAGTGTCTCTAAAAACCCCAAAGAGTCTCCCAAACCCCTCAAAGTGTCTCCAAACCCCTCAAAGTGTCTCCCAAACCCCTCAAAGTGTCTCCAGACCCCTCAAAGTGTCTCCCAAACCCCCCAAAGTGTCTCCCAAACCCCCCAAAGTGTCTCCAAACCCCTCAAAGTGTCTCCCAAACCCCTCAAAGTGTCTCTAGACCCCTCAAAGTGTCTCCCAAACCCCCCAAAGTGTCTCCAAAAAACCCCAAAGTGTCTCCCAAAACCCCCCAAAGTGTCTCCAAAAAACCTCAAAGTATCTCCAAAAACCCCAAAGTGTCTCCAAACCCCCAAAGTGTCTCCCCTACCTCGTGCAGATGCCCGGGGCTGTGTTACTTTGGAGAGGGGACAAAGAAAAGGATTCTCAGGCTGGAGAATCCTGAAGCTTCCTGGTTTTCCTGGCAGCACGGGAGGATTCCCATCCCTCCTGCTCGGAAAACAAGAGCAGAGATCCTGGAAGGAATCCTGAGGGCCATGAGAAACTCCTCAACCATCTCTGAAGCTCCTCTGGGTATGTTCCAGCTTTCCCAGTCTCTCCTCTTGATGGCTCCAGGAAAGAGAAAAATGTCCTGGAGCTCTGGGGGGGTTTTCAGGATGGGGATGAAGAGGGAACAGAGGCTTCCCCTGTTCCAGCATCCCAAAAAAACCCCAACTTTTTCTCCTGCTTGTCCTCATCCCAGGAAGAGATGTTGGGCTCAACCAAGTAAAAAAGCAACAAAAAAAAAAAAGAGAAAATGGCCTCAGGTTGCACCAGGGAAGGTTTAGGTTGGATATGGGGAACAATTTTGGGAAGGTTTAGGTTGGATATGGGGAAAACTTCTGGATCTCTGCAGCTCCCTGAGAGGAGGATGGAACCAGGAGGGGTTGGGCTCTGCTCCCAAGGAACAAGTGATAGAAAAAGAGGAAATGGCCTCAAGTTGCACCAGGGAAGGTTTAGGTTGGATATTGGGAATGATTTTGGGAAGGTTTAGGTTGGATATGGGGAATGATTCCTTCCCTGAAAGGCTTGATCTGTGAGCCAGCAGATCAGGAGCATCCTCAGCTGCTCCAGCTTCCAAAATGTTGGAGAAAGAAGAGGGAAAAGTGATGGGAGAGAGATTCCTGTGGGAGAAGAGAGAGGAAATATTGGGAATGTTTGGTCCTGAGGGGAGAGAGGTCCATGGGACCAGGAGAACAGCCCAGGAGCCACACACAGAGCATGGAGGGTCCTCTGGTTCCTCCAGTTCTCAGCATGGAAAAGGAAAAATGGAAAAAAAGAAAAAAGAGAGAGGCTGAGGGAGCTGGGGGGAAAAAGGAGGATGAGGGGAGAACTCCTGGATCTCTGCAGCTCCCTGAGAGGAGGATGGAACCAGGGGGGTTTGGGCTCTTCTCCCAAGGAACAAGTGATAGAAAAAGAAAAAATGGCCTCAGGTTGCACCAGGGAAGGTTTAGGTTGGATATGGGGAACAATTTTGGGAAGGTTTAGGTTGGATATGGGGAAAACTTCTGGATCTCTGCAGCTCCTGAGAGGAGGATGGAACCAGGGGGGGTTTGGGCTCTTCTCCCAAGGAACAAGTGATAGAAAAAGAGGAAATGGCCTCAAGTTGCACCAGGGAAGGTTTAGGTTGGATATGGGGAATGATTTTGGGAATATTTGGAATGATTTTGGTTGGATATGGGGAATGATTCCTTCCCTGAAAGGCTTGATCTGTGAGCCAGCAGATCAGGAGCATCCTCAGCTGCTCCAGCTTCCAAAATGTTGGAGAAAGAAGAGGGAAAAGTGATGGGAGAGAGATTCCTGTGGGAGAAGAGAGAGGAAATATTGGGAATGTTTGGTCCTGAGGGGAGAGAGGTCCATGGGGCCAGGAGAACAGCCCAGGAGCCACACACAGAGCATGGAGGGTCCTCTGGTTCCTCCAGTTCTCAGCATGGAAAAGGAAAAATGGAAAAAAAGAAAAAAGGGAGAGGCTGAGGGAGCTGGGGGGAAAAAGGAGGATGAGGGGAGAACTTCTGGATCTCTGCAGCTCCCTGAGAGGAGGATGGAACCAGGGGGGGTTTGGGCTCTTCTCCCAAGAAACAATCTATAGGAAAAGAGGAAACAGCTTCAAGTTTCAGCAGGGAAAGTTTAGAATGGATTTTGGAAATAATTTCTTCCTGGAAAGGGTTGTCATTCCCTGTCCCAGGCTGCCCAGGGCAGTGGTGGAGTCCCCATCATCCCTGGAGGGATTTCCAAGCCCTGGAGCTGTGGTGCTGAGGCCATGGGGCAGTGGTGGCCTTGGCAGTGCTGGGTTCAGGTGGATCTGGATGATCTCAAAGGTTTTTTCCAACCAAAACAATTCTATGACCCTGTCTGGACTTGGTGATCTGAAAGGACTTTTCTGACCCAGGGTCAGTTTTGGGTCCCTCCTGCCAAGAAGGACATTGAGGGGCTGGAGTGTGTCCAGAGAAGGGGAATGGAGCTGGGGAAGGGTCTGGAGCAGAAATCTGAGCAGGAGCAGCTGAGGGAGATGGAAAAAAAAGGAGGCTGAGGGGAAACCTTCTTGTTCTCAAACAAGAATTTGAAGTCTGGGAGGGGTTGTTCTCTTCTCCCACGTTACAAGTGATGGAACAAAAGGAAATGTCCTTAAGTTGCCCAGGGGAGGTTTAGGTTGGATATTGGGAACAATTCCTTCCTGGAAAGGGTTGTCATTCCCTGTCCCAGGCTGCCCAGGGCAGTGGTGGAGTCCCCATCATCCCTGGAGGGATTTCCAAGCCCTGGAGCTGTGGTGCTGAGGCCATGGGGCAGTGGTGGCCTTGGCAGTGCTGGGTTCAGGGTTGGATCTGATCATCTCCAAGGTCTTTTCCAAGGCAAACAATTCCATTTATCCATTCCCATTTTTGTGATGCTTTGGCAAGGGGTTAACAAGAGAGGTAAATGCAACACAGGCACTTCCAGAATCAGAAAATCCCAGAATTTTCAGGATTGGAAGGCTCCAACCCCTCTGCCATGGGCAGGGACATCTCCCACCAGGTCACTTCTGGGATCCTTTGGATCCACAGATGGATTTGCCCCACTCCAAACCCAGCTGGGGGGGAAAACCTTGGAGTTCCAAGTGGTTTTGCCCCTTTGGGTGGCAGAATTTGGGTCTCCCAAGGATTTTCTCTCCATGCTGCTGGGGTGGGAGGGAAGATCCAAGGTTGCAGCCAAGGATCCAACCCCTCTGCTCTCACCCCTGGGTTTTTTTCCAGCCTCTGTTTTACAGCAGAAGAATTCCAACCCCCGGGCATACAGGGAGGCCCTGAGGCTGCTGGAAGAATTCCAGGAGGTGGCTGAAATCCTGGCTGGAATCCTCAGCAAGGAGATGGCCAAACCCTTGGGTGAGGAGCAGGAGATAAAATCCCTTCCCACAGAGGCAACATCCAAGCTGAAGAGCTCCAAAGAGCACCAGATGCCAGGGAGAAAAGTGGCCAAGAAGGCACCAAAAGTTTAATCCCAGAGCTTGAATAAAGCCTTGGGCCTCTGGGATAAAATCCCTGTTATTTTGTGATTTGTTGGGAGATTTTTTTCCCCCCTCCTGAAGTTGGAAAATCCAGCAGGATGTGGAGCTTCATCTCAGCTTTCCAGGCAGTGAAATCCCTGGCAGCACCACAGAGGAAAACACATGGGAACCATGGCCTGGAAAATAAGGTGTGTGCTCAGCCAGCCCTCTGCAAAAAGTGATGGTTTTGAAAAAAAAAAAATCAGAAGAAAAAGTTCTGCACCTTCTGGGCACCTCATGGAGCTTTTGGAGCAACCATGGGGAGAGCTGTGACCTCCCTGTCCCTTGCTGAGCCACGGCTCAGGGTTGGGGTGGAAAAACTCCTGGGTGAGCACCCCCAGCCCTTTCTGGAGCAGGAAGGAGGTGATGGAGCTGCCTGGTTCTCTCTGATGTCCCTGGATCCATCCATGCTGGGGGAAATCCAGGTGATGTTGGGGCAGCTCTGAGGATGGAAGCATCATCCTGCCCAGGAAATGTGTCCAAACCTGAGCACAAAATAGTGACAAATCTCTTAAAATGGTCCCCAAATCTCTGCCCTGCTCTGGCACCTCTAAACCCTGTGTCAGTGACTCTGGAGGGGTTGGGACAATGGAGGAACCTTGGCAACAGCTTTCTGCTTCTCTACAGAGAGTCCCAGATTGGTTTGGGTGGGAAGGGACCTTCAGGATCCTTGAATTCCAACCCCTGGATGGGCAGGGACCCCTCCCACAGCCCAGGTTGCTCCAAGCCCCATCCAACCTGGGCTGAGACACTGCCAGGGATGGGGCAGCCACAGCTTCCTTGGGCACCCTGGGACAGGGGCTCAGCACCCTCACCCCAAACAATTTCTCCCTCCCCAAGATCTCCTCTCCATCTCCCCTCTTGCAGCTGGAAACCCTTCCCCCTCATCCCATCCCTCCAGGCCCTTGTCCCAAGTCCCTCCCCAGCTTTCCTGGAGCCCCTTCAGGCACTGGAAGCTGCTCCAAGGGCTCCCCAGGACCTTCTCTTTCTTTCTCTTTCTTTCTCTTTCTTTCTTTTTTTCTCTTTCTCTTTCTCTTTCTCTTTCTCTTTTCTCCTCCTTCTCCTTCTCCTTCTCCTTCTCCTTCTCCTCCTTCTCCTTCTCCTTCTCCTTCTCCTTCTCTTTCTCTTTTTCTCTTTCTCTTTTTTTCTTTTTCTCTTTCTCTCTCCTCTCCTCTCCAGACTGAACACCCCCAACTCTCTCAACCTGTTCCAGGCTCTCCTCACCCTCAAATTCCAGAATTTCTTCTCCATTTCCAACCTCAATCTCCCCTTTCTCTCCAACTTTTAACCCATTTCCCTTCTCCTCTCACAGAATCCCAGAATCATTTGGGTTGGAAGGGAGCTCAGAGCTCCTCAAGTCCAACCCTTGATCCACTCCCCCCGTGGTTCCCAGCCCATGGCACTCAGTGCCACATCCAGGCTCTTTGGAAATATCTCCAGGGATGGAGAATCCACCCCTTCCCTGGGCAGCCCATTCCAATGCCTGATCCCCCTCTCCAGCAAGAAATTCTTTCTAATGTCCAACCTAAACCTCCCCTGGCACATCTTGAGACCATGGCCTCTTGTCTTGCTGAGAGTTGCCTGGGAAAAGAGCCCAACCCCCCCCTGGCTCTCCCTTGCACCCCCAGGCAGAAAATCCTGGAAAACATCATTACAGTCACCTTTCCAGGTTTTTTTTTTTTTTAACCCTGCAAACCACAACTCAACCTCACTCATCCAGAGGCCACTGCAACCCCTTTGGGACAGGCAGCAAGCAGCAGGATCCTGCTCATTTCTAAGCAACTTTGGAGAAACAGGGATTTTTTTCCACTGTCAGAACCTGGTTTTATTCCGGTTTAACCTCAGCCTTTGTCCTGCAGTTCAAGTCCCACTTGCTGTTAAAATGTACACATCATTTGTACACAGTTGGCATATTTCTGGTTTGTGACATATTTTTTTTTTTGTATTTTTTTTTTTTTTTGCTGTATTTTGTTTTTTTCACAAGCAGGATTTTACTCTGTTGGAAAGAACAGAAGCCACAACATGACAGGTGCCTGCGTGTCATTTCACCCACACATTTTTACACATGCAAGTCCAGAGTCCTTCAGGAACCTCCATTTGCTGTTAAAAACATTCAGATGAAGCCACATTGGTTCAGCTGAGACCCAAAATGACCACGAAAAGTTTTTTTTTTCCTGCCCTGGTGCTTGGCTTGCAAGCTGAGGACACGAAAGCCACGACGAGTTAAAGCGTGATCGGGAAAATGAAAAAAAAAAAAACCAAAAAAACCAAACCCCCCCCCCCAAAAAAAAAGTGTAGCAATATCTAGATTTGTTTTCAAGAGTTTTGACAGTAAACACCAAGAAACCAGGCAGACCCAAACCCCCTCTGCAACCAGCTGGAGGTTTCTCTGTTTGCATAGTGAGGAGCCAACTCCAGAGCTGACGCTTCCTGGTGATCCGGAGAAAAGTTTCGTGTCCCGTGCGTGAGGATCATCCCAGTTTGGGTGCTGGAGCTCCCAACTGGTGTCACAGCCCAGCTGCCATCCCTGGGGACATCTCCAGCACGGGGCCACTCTCATGTCCAACAGTGTTGGGGTTTTTTTTGTCTCGGGTCCCCCCAGGGGTGAGAGGGACGAGCTCCGCGTCAACCTTTGGCCGGGTGACGGGAAGACGGCGCAGGGCGTTTGGGAAGGTCCAGGTGGAGCCCTGGGGTCTGTCCTTGGAGCATTGCTAAAGGCTTGTTTGTATTTGTATATATTTTTTTTTGTTTTGTTTTGTTTTAAATCAGTCTTTAAGGCTTCAACCTCCCCCTTTTTGCTTTCACTGAGAAAATCCAAAGCAGCTCTTGGCCGAGCTACGGGCGCACGAGAGCGTCTGCAGGAAAATACTGACAGTACAGAGCATTATACAATCATCTGGCATGATCCCTTCTTTTGGCACTTTTCCTTCATTTATTTCATCTCACTTGGACCTTTCCATATGGTTTTTTTCCCCAGCAGAGAGCCTCAGAGGCTCAGACAGCAACTTTTGCAGAGTTGGTGGCATCTTTGGCAGGCACGGTCCTTTTGTTGTCCAACCAACCAACCCCAGCCCCTCCAGTGCTACCAGCAGTGACCCCCTTGATCTGTTTTTTTGGTTTTTTTTTTTTTTTTCTCACAGGACAGCTTGACATTTTGGGAGGATGTTTTCACCCCTGTGCTGAGCCACAGCCTCAGAGAAGGTTTTCTGGAGCAAGGTTGGAAGTGTAAAGAAATCCTTGGTTTTATCTTCGAGCTTTGTGCTGCATCCACCACTCAGCAGGAGGGATTTTACTCCTCATTTGGGATCATTCCTGTCACACCACCTGACCTTGAGAAGGAGGAAGAGGCTGGGAATTCCTGTTCTCTGAAGAGTAATTCCATACAATTATTTTGTGTGTGCAAAGCTCACACCTCCCCACTGAGTGTTAAGGGAACAAAACGTTCAGCTCAGCTTCACAGCACCTCCAGTTTGGATCCCAACACCATCCCAGGTGGATTCTCAGCCAGAAGGTCTGGAAAACGACCCAGATTTCCCCCAATTTTTAGGCAATAAGACAGAGAGGCAAAATGCAGCTTCATGGGATTATCAAGCCGTGGAGGAGCACAAACCCCATGGGAAAAGATGAAGCTTCAACCCTTCCAAAAGATGTGGTTGTGATTCCATGTCCAAAGTTCTCCTTCCATGGGATGGATCCCCCTTTTTTTTAGGGAGGAAACCAACTGAAGGTGAGGTTTGGGAAGCTGGGGGTGCAAAGGGTCCCATTAAGTTGGTTTAATTTTTTTTTTTTTTTTTTTTGGCTGGGGACAATCTCCAGCTCCAAGGCATTGCTGGAGATGTAGCAAGAGGAAATTAACACACAAACCCCAAGTATTTATATTATCTTTAAAAAAAAATAAAATTAAGACACTGGCCTGGTGTGTTGGGACCTATTTTAAGAGGGGAAGATACATTCAGCACAGAAATATTATTTTTTTTGTGTGTGGTGCAGGCTTGTTCTGAGACCCCCTGGCAGCCCAAGCCTGGATGAAACCCACACAAGCAGCACCAGGAATTTTTTTTTTTTTTAGGGAAGTCTGATTTGGGCTGAAAGGATTCAAAGAGAGGAAAAGGACCTCTAAAAATAATTATAACTCTAAATCCACTTGGAAAGTGCACGCTTTAACTCAAAATACTGGGGAAAAAAAATGGCACAAATTCAGAGTTAAAGCTGTGGGTTTCCCTCCTGAGCTTCTTTCACTGCAAAGGGCAGATCCAGCCCATTCCCACCTCTTCCTGTGCCACTCTTCCAGGTCCAGTCAAGGTTCTAATTCCTTAATTTCCTCCCATTTCACAGCTGGGGACAGGAGCAGGGTTTGGTTTGGGTCAAAAGTGTCTGTTTCAATCAGTCCCTGAGGAGGCTGTGGGGTGTGAGGGCAGGGAAAGCCATGTCCAGGCAGCCATCCTCAGGGAGAACTCCTAAAAATCCAGTAGTTTGTGTGTTAAGGAGAGAGAGAGATAGAGAATATATATATATATATATTATGGAATCATTGCTATAAGATTTCTCAAAACCAAAGTGTCATTCTGTTGAAATATAGTATTTAAAATATATAAATTTTATCCATTAAAATATAAGATTTCTTTTTTTTTTTTTCCTTTCTTTTAAAAAAAAAAAAAAAAAGAAAAGAAAAAGAAAATCCAGTTCCATTAGGAAAAACCACACCAGGGTCCTTGCAGTCACACAATGAAAAAAGAAAACCAGTTCCTCTGGGTTTGGTTTTTTTTTTTTTTTTTTAACCATTTAAGGAGGGAGAAACTCGACCATTTTTTAAATCAAGGAAATTGGGCAAAAACTGTTCTTTTAGATCACATCCATCTGTTTAAACACATGGGCTCTCAGCCCTTCACACCATGGCTCATGGCTTTAGGCACAGCCTGAAAATGCCACTTGTCACCTGGGGCACCAGGATGAAGGTCCCAGGTGGTCCCTTGGGGTCCCCAGTGAATACCCTGCAAGGCAGCTTGAAAATATCAAAGTTAAATTGATTTTTTTTTTTTTTCCTCAGCCTGATTCCTGGAAATAACCAACAAAACGATTTTGCTGCTATAAAGGGAAGTGTTAGAAACCCAAAGAGTGGCTGCTAAAGCCACATCTTGTCAGACACTCCAAGCTGGAGCTGCCCCAGGCTGCTGCCATGCTTGACTTCATGATTTTTAGTGGAAATTTTTTAGTGCATTCCTCACCTGAGCTTTTTTTAGTGGTTTGAAGCCACAGACAGCAAGCTGGGAGCAGGGTGTGGGGTTTGTGTCACCCTGAGCACCCACATCCTTGTGCCCAGGGGCTGGGAGGGTTGGGCTCCTCTCCCAGCCCTACCAAAAATCCATCAGGAACCCAGGATCTGTGTCAGATCCCTCAGGATCCCTCCAGATTTTTCTACAGCTCCCTGCTGTGTCACTAAAAGGAAGGTACAAGTTCCTGTAAAGTAAAATTCTTCTTTTCTTTTCTTTTTTCCTGCCTGGGCTCACCCAGCCAGCATTTCCCTTTTTAGAGCTCAAGAGAAGTGGGAAGAAAATCCCTGCAAGAGGCAGGGGTTGGGGGGAAAGGTCCCTGGGTCACAGCAGAGCTCCCAGGAAAAAAAAAGGAAACTCAGTCCTTCTTAGGAACTCTTGGTTTCTGGAGAATTCATATCCCTGCTTACAATCAGATTTTTCTACCTGAGCTCCCTGCTGTGTCACTAAAAGGAAGGTACAAGTTCCTAGAAGGTGTTTCAGTAAAATTCTTCTTTTCTTTTCAATTTTTCCTGCCTGGGCTCACCCAGCCAGCATTTCCCTTTTTACTGCTCAAGAGAAGTGGGAAAAAAATGAAATATTCTTACCTCCAAGAGGCAGGGGTTGGGGGGAAAGGTCCCTGGGTCACAGCAGAGCTCCCAGGAAAAAAAAAAAAAGGAAACTCAGTCCTTCTTAGGAACTGTTGGTTTCTGGAGAATTTATATTCCTGCTTACAATCAGATTTTTCTACCTGAGCTCCTTGCTGTGTCACTAAAAGGAAGGTACAAGTTCCTAGAAGGTGTTTCAGTAAAATTCTTCTTTTCTTTTCTTTTTTTTTTCACTGCATTTAGCTTTCTACTTAAAGAAAGCAACCTCTGCTCTGTGCTGCTGGTGCAGACAGTGAGATACATTCATTTATAAGGGCATCAGTTTGGTATTTCCTAGCAGAAATATGGATTCCCAACAGAGGGGAGGCAAAGAGGAGATTTTTTGGGGGACAGAAAAAGCCTCCTGTGCTCTCTGCAAGCAGAGGTCAGATTTCTCTTGGAATACTGAAGCAACAAGGCAAGGAATGGGCAAGGTCCTGATCCCAACAAGACACAACCCTCCTGTCTGGGGAACCCAAATGTCACTGCCTGCATGCAGAGGCATTGCAGAGTATTCACAGGGATGAGGGACACTTCTTTCAGACCAAAAGGATTTGTTTCCCATTCTCTCTTATTTTTTGTTCATCTGAAAGGACTCTGGCTTCTCTCTGAACTGGACCTACAAGCCTTTTACCACCAGAATGAAAAAAAAAACCAAAAAACCAACCCAACCAACCAACCAATTGCTGTGGGTGGAAGTATGACCAAAAAAAAAAAAAATAAAAAAAATAAAAATTAGCTTTCCTATAAGACAATCTGATAAACCTCATTATTGTCCTCTAGAAAGGCAACATCAGCCACCAGTGCTACTTGGCACCCAGAGTGCTCTTGGACCGCAGCAGGTACCGATCCACCCTGACTTTCCTCCTCTCCACTGTCCTGTTCTCACTGTCAAAAATCCTCTGCAGGTGCAGGGCCAACCTCCTGTCCTCCTCCTCCTGCTGGAGTTTCTGCTCCACCTCAGGAGCCAAACCCCCCTCCCCTGCCCCGTGCCTCAGTCTCTTGACGGAGCCGTTGTGCTCCAAGTGCTTCGTTTTGCAGCGTCTCTTCCGACCCCTTCTCAGGGAAGGAGGTTGCTCCCCAAGGATGTTCTCCACGGAGCTGCAGGTGCTGTTCTGCACGTTGATCAGCTCACTGTTGTTCAGGTATTTCAGCTGTTTTTTCCCTGGTGGCTTGACAGGGCCCCCGAGGCTGCCGTTGTCACCCAGCGTTGTCACCGCCGGCAGCGACGCGCTGACCCCCCCCAGGAGTCTCCTGCTCAGCATTTTCGGGCCGAGGCTGAGACAGGGTTTGTCCAGGAAGGTGTTGACTTTTAGGTCTGGGATTTCAGCCACTCGTGTGTTGAGGGAGGTGACATTTGACCTGTTGGGGGTGCTGTTGGTGGTGGTGTCCTCTGCTGTCGTTAAGGCTTGGGAATCTCTCTTCCTCTCGCTCCCTCTTCCCGGTTTCATTTCGCTGATGGAAGGGAAGGAATCCCCCTCGGGATGGGGGTCCCCTGCTGTGGCAGGGGGGAGGTGACCATCCTGCTCTTTAGGGCACGTGCTGGAGTTGGTGACCTCAGGAACGGGACCGTCTTCCCCAGGCTCCAAAGCCAAGGAGGTGAGGGTGGCTTTCGAGAGAGTCTTTTTCATTTGGCGCTCCTGAAAGATCTGCTCCCATTTTTTCAGGATCCTAGGACTGGCCTCGTAGGTGGTGGGTTTCTGCAGGCTCCTGTTGAGGTTCCTAGGGGTGGATTTGATGATCAGGGGACTCAGGACTCTGCCATCAGGAAGCCTCTTGGGAGGAGTACACGGGGAGCAGACAATGGGCTTGAAGTGGTTGAGCTCCTCCGAGATGCTGTCGTTGCTCTCGGGGCTGATGGATCTCTCTGGTTTGTGCAGGGAGGAGAGGGAGGAGATGGGATTGAGGAGCAAACGTTTCTCTGCTGTCAGGTCAGGGGCAGAGAGGCAACGACTGTTCTGGGTGGACAGCAAAACCCCAACCAGAGGTGTGGGCGTGCTGGTGACGGGGGGAACCTGCAAGGCAAAGCAGCAGAGCTCAGAGAGGTTGCACGTGAGGAGAAGGTGGAGAAAGAGGAGAGGAGGAGAAGGTGGAGAAACAGGAGATGAGGAGAAGGTGGAGAAAGAGGAGATGAGGAGAAGGTGGAGAAAGAGGAGAGGAGGAGAAGGTGGAGAAAGAGGAGAGGAGGAGATGGAGAAACAGAAGATGAGAAGATGGAGAGAGGAGAGGAGGAGAAGGTGGAGAAACAGGAGAGGAGGAGATGGAGAAGCAGGAGAGGAGGAGAAGGTGGAGAAACAGGAGAGGAGATGGAGAAACAGCAGATGAGAAGATGGAGAAAGAGAAGAGGAGGAGAAGGTGGAGAAAGAGGAGAGGAGGAGAAGGTGGAGAAAGAGGAGATGAGGAGATGGAGAAAGAGGAGAGGAGGAGATGGAGAAACAGGAGAGAAGGAGATGGAGAAACAGGAGAGGAGGAGATGGAGAAACAGGAGAGGAGGAGATGGAGAAGCAGGAGAGGAGGAGATGGAGAAACAGGAGAGGAGGAGATGTAGAAGCAGGAGAGGAGGAGATGGAGAAACAGGAGAGAAGGAGATGAAGAAAGAGGAGAGGAGGAGAAGGTGGAGAAAGAGGAGATGAGGAGATGGAGAAACAGGAGAGGAGGAGATGGAGAAACAGAAGATGAGGAGATGGAGGAACAGGAGAGGAGGAGATGGAGAAGCAGGAGAGAAGGAGATGGAGAAAAAGGAGAGAAGGAGATGGAGAAAAAGGAGAGGAGGAGATGGAGAAAAAGGATAATAGGAGATGGAGAAACAGGAGGTGAGATGGAGAAAAAGGAGATGAGGAGAAGATGGAGAAAGAGGAGATGAGGAGATGGAGAAACAGGAGAGAAGGAGATGGAGAAAGAGGAGATGAGGAGAAGATGGAGAAAGAGGAGAGGAGGAGATGGAGAAAGAGGAGATGAGGAGAAGGTGGAGAAACAGGAGATGAGGAGATGGAGAAACAGGAGAGGAGGAGAAGATGAGGTTCCCACACCCAGCTCCTGCAGCAGGACAGCTGGAGAGCTCTCTAGAAGAGTGGTGGCAACATCTGCAGGTCATGGCACCTTCTCAAGGGGATCCCCAGAACCCAGCACAATCTGAGGCTCAGGTTTGTTTGGGTGTAAAAGCTGTTCCTGTCAAAAGTGGCAATCACTGGTGGCAAAATGCTTAACACAGGGGCAAGACAAGAAGAAACCAAGAAGCACTGCACCCCTCCCAGAATCCCAGAGTGGTTTAGGTTGGGAGAGACCTCCAAGCTCATCAGTCCAACCTCTGACCAACCCCATCCTCTAACTCCTGAGCCATGGCCTTAATGACCAGCTCCAAATGCCTTTTAAATGCCTCTGGCTGCAAGAAGCCACCCCCTTCAAGGGAAATCATTTCCAAAGGGTTGTTTGCTCCCTGCTGAGCCAGAGGAGAGCAGAATAAATACCTGCCCTGGGCTTAACACACTGCACTGCAAAATGTCATGACCCTGTGCTCAGCTCTGGGGAGGCCAGAGCTTGAGTCCTGTGTCCAGTTCTGGGCCCCTGAGCTCAGGAAGGAGCTTGAGGTGCTGGAGCAGGTCCAAAGGAGGCAACTGGGCTGGTGAAGGGATCCAGCAGAAATGCTGTGAGGAAGGGCTGAGGGAGCTGGGGGTGTTGAGGCTGGAGAAGAGGAGGCTCAGGGGAGACCTCATCACTCTCTCCAAGTCCCTGAAAGGAGGTTGGAGCCAGGGGGGGGTTGGGCTCTTTTCCCAGGCAACTCTCAGCAAGACAAGAGGCCATGGTCTCAAGTTGTGCCAGGGGAGGTTTAGGTTGGACATTAGAAAGAATTTCTTGATGGAGAGGGGGATCAGGCATTGGAATGGGCTGCCCAGGGAAGGGGTGGATTCTCCATCCCTGGAGATATTTCCAAAGAGCCTGGATGTGGCACTGAGTGCCATGGGCTGGGAACCACGGGGGGAGTGGATCAAGGGTTGGACTTGAGGAGCTCTGAGCTCCCTTCTAACCCAGACAATTCTAGGATTCTATGATTCTATGAAAGGTGTGGATGTGCCTGGGCCAGGCTGGTGGGACCACCCTGATGACCACACCATGGACACCACGCTGGGCACTGCCTGAGACAACCTCTAGAAGAGCTGGAGAGCAGAATTTTTTCTCCTCCTGTCAACTCCCAAACCATCTCTTAATGCTGCTACATCTGGAATGTGAGAGAATCCAGCCCCATATAAATCAGAAATAAAAGCTGGGCATTTCCACAACTGGAAATGGCATTATTCTTCTCCAAGATGAAATGATTTTATCCAGCAGCTTCTTTGAACAATGATATTTTTCCTGCTTAGCCCTAAAGAGAGCTGTTTCCACTCCATTTTGAGGTCAAAATAAGTTTGTGGAACACCTTTGTAGGACAGCTCTTAATTGGCCAGGTCCAATTAAGCCATCTACTTAAAAGAAACACAAAGTCCTGGGAGAGAAGGTCAGGACCCTTGTTGTGAGCTCAGTCTGGCTCTGATCAGCTTAGATGGGAACTGGACCATGAGCCTTGATTGCAGCCTCAGAGCTGCACAGCTTGGTGCTCACAGGGGTCAACTCAGTGGGAAATTCCTCCATTTTCCAAGCAAGACAGAATCCCCATGGAATTACAGAATGGTTTGGTTTGGAAGGGATCTTAAAGCTCCTCCAGTTCCAACCCCTGGATGTGCAGGGACCCCTCCCACAGCCCAGGTTGCTCCAAGCCCCATCCAACCTGGGCTGAGACACTGCCAGGGATGGGGCAGCCACAGCTTCCTTGGGCACCCTGGGACAGGGTCTACAGCAGATGGTGTTGTCCCCAAAAGGGGCTCTGTCTGTCCCCTGGTGTGCCAGGAGCCACACACAGTGCTGAGGTATTTGCCCATGCAGGGCCTTGAAAATGGGAGATCTTGGAGGTCCCTTCCAACCCAAACCATTCCATGATTCCATGAATATCCAGTTCTGCTCAGAAATCAGCACTGTGCTATTCCCCAATGCAAACTCATCTTCCTGAAGCACAACTGCTACTGTTGTACCCCAAAATGTCAAAAATAACTTTGTAGGATAGAATCCAAGAGTGGTTTGGGTTGGAAGGGACCTTCCAGCTCCTCCAGTTCCAACCCCTGGATGTGCAGGGACCCCTCCCACAGCCCAGGTTGCTCCAAGCCCCATCCAACCTGGGCTGAGATTCCAGGGATGGGGCAGCCACAGCTTCCTTGGGCAACCTGGCCAAAACCAGTCTGTGATTTTATGATTCCTTCCAACTTCCCAGTTACCCTCCAATGCTAACAAACAACTCTGCAAGCTGTCAACTTTTCTGCTTCTTCCTTTCTCACCTAGCAGCTTTTTATTGTGAGCTGCAAGGATGTGATTGGCCTCGTGGGGATAACACCAGGCTGGCAGCACCACAAACACAGCATTTTCTATCTCCAGATTACAGGCATTGTGTCACCTCAGGTAAGAATGTTTTACACCCAGAAATCCTACATTTCCAGATGCAGGCAGTACCTTTGTTTTGTTGGCTGGGGCTGCTCTCTGCCTGCTCTTTGATCTCTCCTGAATGGTGTCATTACAGCTCCGACTCCTTTCCACCTTGGCAGTCAGGTTCCTGAAAAGCAGATGGGTGAGAAGATTGTTCATGACCTGAGGAACAAGCAGCCCAACAGCCCTGGCAGCCCCTTTCCCTGTGGGGGAGGCATCAATAATCTGTAGGAGATGCCTCCTGTGCTCTCAGGGCAAAGGGATCCAGGAACCTTGGATGTGCTGCACAGCCCTGGTCTGAGTTCCAGGGCTCTGCACTGACACCTCCACTTACAGCTTGTAATTAATGAATAAGAATTAATGATGCTCTGGAAACCTCTGGGCCCCTGGTGTGAAAACTGCTCAGCTGCTTCCAGGGCATCAGGAAAGAGCTTTCCCTGATAAGCTGCTGGGATGTTATCTCCTAGAACTTGTGCTGGAAAAGGATTTGGCACGCTGGAGTTTTGTACTTTAATGATTTCATTTTTACTTACAGGCAAAAATTTTTTTTTTTTTTTTGCTTGATGGGATGGACAGGAACTTCATTACCCCTGTGGATTTTATAACAGGTAGGAGGTAATCAGAGGGATGCTGTACTGTAGCAATTAATTATTCTAAACTTCCATTCAAATGCTCCTTTCTTTGGGATTGGAACAAACGCTTTACTTAAAGCATCTCAGGTGTGTTGAGGACAGCAGCCTAAAGAACCCCTGCAACAGATATTATTAAATAAATCATTTAAATAAAGTCTCAGCACCTTACCCTGAAAGGAAAGCAAAGGAGTAGGCACTGGTCTTGGAGACAAAAGCTGAACGATGGCTTTGCTTGCCCTGGAATGGTTCTTCATTCTCTGAATCCGAGAGACGTTCAGGAAACTGAAGTCAATCAAGGAAGAGTTAACTGACATGTACAACAAAAAGAATCACTTGGAAAATAAAGCTCTCTCGTGCAAACATTATTCAAAATCCTCCAGTCCCCCAACCCCCTTCTGATTACACCTAAAGGATATAAATTGAGGAGGAAATCTGCCAGCAGATGTAGGTGCTCGTGTGGCTCTGCTGACTGGAGCTAAACCAGCTCAGAGCCTGGCCTCAAAAGCATAAATAATGCAAAAATTAGCACAAAGCTCATCTGTATAGATGGCAGGCATTGAAGAGAATTAATTTATTCATCAAGGAAGTGTGTCCAACAAAGGAGGTGCTAGGGATGTTATTTAGCACCCACGTTTCAGCCTATCAGAAATCTTAAGAGCATTTCCTGCAGAGCCTCAGGACTGAAATGAGAAAGAGGCAAAACTCAGCATGAAGAATCTGCTGGGCTCCTGTAGGCTACACCTGGAGTGTAAAGATTCATGGATCATTAAGATTAATTGATTTTATAGCACCATGAAAATGCACACCTGCCTGAAGACCAGGGATGCAAAAGCAGAGCCATTACCTCTGCAGCTTGAACCTTCAGTCATGAGTAGAGAGGGTAAAAGGGGGGACAGAAACCTCTAAAAAAATGTCTAAAGTCATAAAATAACTCATTAACTTATCCTGGAAAGCTCCCTGTGTCAAGGGAAGGAAGCTCCCAGTTTCAATGGGCAGGAACAGCAGAAACTCAGCTAGACAAGGTCTTAAAAAAATCTCTCTCCTTTTTTCCAGGACTGAGCCTGAGCAGCATTTTCCCCACCACTCAGTGTCCACGATGTGAAAAGAGAAGCACAAGCTGACTTACACACTCTTGGTTTACTTTAAGCACTAAAGAGTCATCTTTTTTCTGCTGCTCTTCCATTTTCTTTTTTCCTACGTCCACTTCATCCAGAATGAACTTGTGAATCAGATCCTCAGAAGCTTTTTCTTCTTGGAGCTTTTCTTCTCTTAGCTGCAGAGGATGACAAAAGAGACAGAAGATTTAAAATGCTTTAAGTCCTGGTTGCCAGCAAATGATTTTCCAAGAGTCTGGCTACATCATTTAATTTTGTGTTTTCTGCATTTCTCTATAAAGAGCCACAGCTTCCCTCCCAGCAATGCTGTGAAGATCTGTTTGTTTCTGCATCACTTGTGGTGTCCCCCAGGGATCAGTGTTGGGCCCAGTGCTGTTTAATATCTTTAGTGAGGATTTAAATGAGGGGATTGAGTCCATCAGCAGCAAATTCCCAGGTGACCCCAAGCTGGGGGGAGTGTGGATCAGCTGGAAGGCAGGAGGGCTCTGCAGAGGGACCTGGAGAGACTGGAGAGTTGGGCTGATCCCAAGGGGATGAGGTTCAACATTCCAAGTGCCGGGTCCTGCACTTTTGGTGACAACAACCCTAAAAACTGCCCAGAAGAAAAGGCAAGGCCTTTGACACCATCTCCCACAGGATTCTCCTGAAAAAGCTGTCAGGCCACAGCTTGGCCAGGGGCATCTGTGCTGGGTTAGGAACTGGCTGGAGGGCCGGGCCCAGAGAGTGGTGCTGAACGGGGCTGCATCAAAATGGCGGCCGTGGTGTCCCCCAGGGATCAGTGTTGGGCCCAGTGCTGTTTAATATCTTTAGTGAGGATTGAGATGAGGGGATTGAGTCCATCAGCAGCAAATTCACAGGTGACCCCAAGCTGGGGGGAGTGTGGATCAGCTGGAAGGCAGGAGGGCTCTGCAGAGGGACCTGGACAGACTGGAGAGCTGGGCTGATCCAACCTGGGCTGAGACACTGCCAGGGATGGGGCAGCCACAGCTTCCTTGGGCACCCTGGGACAGGAGCTCAGCACCCTCAAATTCAAGAATTTCTTCCTAAAATTTCCTAAATCTCCCCTCTTGCAGCTGGAAACCCTTCCCCCTCATCCCATCCCTCCAGGCCCTTGTCCCAAGTCCCTCCCCAGCTTTCCTGGAGCCCCTTCAGGCACTGGAAGTTTCTACAGATCATTTTCTTTCTGCATCACTTTACAGAATCCCTCAGGTGGGATCTCAGAATCTCAGAATTCTGGGATTACAGAATCCCAGGTGGGAAGGGACCTCAAGGCCCCTCTGCTCCAACCCTTTTAATGTTATTATTGTTGATGTGAGAAGGAGGAGGCCTTGGGTGCAGAATCTGCCCTGCAAGGAAGGGGATGTGGCAGCCACCACTCCTTCCACCCCCATAGCCCTAAGGGGGAGGGAAGAGGGGTTATTGTCAGGAGAAAAAGTTCTCCCTCCCATCTCTTCTCCATCTCCCCTCTGGCAGCTGGAAACCCTTCCCCCTCATCCCATCCCTCCAGGTCCTTGTCCCAAGTCCCTCCCCAGCTTTCCTGGAGCCCCTTCAGGCACTGGAAGTTTCTACAGATCAGTTTGTTCCTACAGCACTTTATAGAATTCCCCAATCCCAGGTGGGAAGGGACCTCAAGGCCCCTCTGCTCCAACCTTTTTAATATTATTATTTATCTGAGCTGTCCCAGCACCCCCTGGAGCTGAGACTTCCAACTTCCCCAAGTGGGGGAATCCCCCCCTTCCCCTGGGAGACCATTCCAAGCTCTGACTGTCCTCAGGCTGAACAATTTTCCTCTCGTGTCCCATCAGAACCTCCCCAGGAGCACCTTGTGCCCATTGCCCCTTGGCTTCTCCATGGGACTCCATGGGAACAGGGAGTCTCCAGCTGCTTTGGAGCCCCCTGGAACATCCTCAGAAGGTCTCCCCTCAGCCTTCTCTTCTCCAGGCTGAATAAACTCATTTTTCTCAGCCTGAAGTTTATGCACTTTACCCAAATGTCTTGGATATTTTCTTCTTTGCAGAAGAGCCAAGGCTCTGTTGAATCCAGGCTTTGCCAGAGACTCCTCTCCCACACCATTTTGTAAAATAATGAGACAAAAGATTTTTTTGCCTATTTGGAGACAGTTACACCACAAATAAAAATGTGCAGAACAGGACATTGCATTTTTACTCTTCGAACCAAACACATCAAAGCACACAGAATTTGGGAGGCTCAGACAGCATCACCTGAATTAAAATTGATCAGAGGCAGCAATTCCCATGTGGAAACCAATAAAATCAAGATTGTTTCATTGATGACTGGGGATGGAGAAGACCCAGAGAGATTATCTAACCCTCTGATGGCCAACTGGAGACCCAAAGCTTGAATAGTTTATCAGGTAAAGCCCAAATGCAGATGAGAACTCCAAGAAAATGCCAGGATCTGGGATTCAAGGTACATGGATCCACAGGATCCTGCCTGCTGCCCATGCTCCACACTGGGCAGGCTGCATTTCCTTCTGTTTTTCTTTAATTTCAGTGCATCTTAAGAGGTTTTTTTCTTTTTTTCTCTGGCAATTAGAATTATTTTATCTACCTTTTGCCCAACTGCATTTCCCAAACCCAGAAACTGCTCAAGAAATCCTATTGAGCTGTAGGATTTCCCCAGCTGCACTTCCCATCCTTTTTCAACCCTGGAAGCCTTATTGGGTTTTTTTTTTGGTTTTTTTTTTTGTGCTGTTCCTTCTAAAGTGCTTTCCATTCACTTCCAGTCCCCACATATTCCTTTATCTTCCTAGAAGATTCCCTGCCCACTCCTGAACTTCTGGAAGCCCAGTCAGTAATACTGACAGTGGGTCAAAAAAAAAAGGGGATTTCAGAGAAGTGCAAATACTTTGTCCTTCCAAAAAATCACAACCCATCATTACTGATCCCTTTTAACCAACCCAAGTCAATATTCAGTGTCCACAACCTCTTCCTGGCCAGGATCACCCTGCAGAGACTTTTTTCTTCCTGATCTGAATTTTTTTCCATTCCTCTGATGGGCTCCCTGTCCTGCTCCATTATTTTGCTCTGATCCCAGGGAACAAACTCCCAATTTCTAACAGGATTTCTTTGCTGCAGACTTGTTACCCAAGCCCCAAAACCCCCATTTTTCTCCTTTCCACCACCTTTTCCCAATAAACAGCCCCCATTTGACTCATTTTCACCCCCCAAGTCCTGTTCTGCAGGGCTGCTCTCTAAACCCTGATCCTCAATCCCATGCTGAGATTCCCAATGGTTCTGAGCCAGGTTTAGGACCCTTGGGACAACCTCTCCAGTGTCTCCAGTCTCAGTTTTTCCTGATATCCAATTTAAATCCAATTTAAAGCCATTGCCCCTCATCCTGTCCCTCCAGGCCCTTGCAAACAGTCCCTCTGCAGCCTTCCTGTAGGAGCCTTCAGATACTGGGAGGTCACTCTGAGGTCTCCATGGAAAATTTTTTTGTTCTCCAGGCTGAACACCCCCAGCTCCCTCATTCTGCCTCTCCCCAGGTTATAATAATCTGCTCCCCATCTCCACAGGAGGCAGCTCTGGGCTGAAGATGCAGCAAGGAAGACTTTACTTTGATGGAGGCAAAATGATAGCAAGCTAAAAAAAAAAAAAAAAAAAAGCAAAATCACAGAATTGTCATGGTTGGAAAAGACCTCTGAGATGCCTCTAAGGGATGAGTGAGACCTCAACCACCTCCCTGGAGCACATGTTCCATTTTTCCAGCACCCTCCATAAGATCAGCACCTCAATTATCTCTGCTAATCCCAACACAGAAGCCTGGTGTAAGGAAGGGAGAATTTTCTTAGAGATTTTCTACTGCAGTGTTGAGGCACTTTTAATAACCTAAAAAACAGAAAAAAGAAAGAAAAACCACACAACAAAAAAACCCACAGGACTGCCTAAAGTTTCTTGTCTTAACCAGAAGTGCTGCTTCAACCCAAACTAATAATTTCTTCAACAAAAAAAAAAAAATGCTCTCAGATATTCTTCCATCTGCAGTGGCTCTAAGAAAGCAACTCCCTGGAGCCTTTTTTTTTTTTTCTCCAGGCTGAACACCCCCAGCTCCCTCATTCTGCCTTCCCAGGAGAGGTGTTCCCAACCCCCTGATCATTTTTGGACCCTCTCCATCAGCTCCATGTCCTTCCTGTCCTCAGGCTCCAGACCTGGATGCAATCCTCCAGGTGAGGAAAATCTCCTCTCTGTTCCTGCTGCCACCCTCCTTGTGACACAGCCCAGGCTGGGATTGATTTTCTGGGCTGCAAACAGACACTTTTGACTCATTTTCACCCCCCAAGTCCTGTTCTGCAGGGCTGCTCTCTAAACCCTGATCCTCAATCCCATGCTGAGATTCCCAATGGTTCTGAGCCAGGTTTAGGACCCTTGGGACAACCTCTCCAGTGTCTCCAGGGTCAATTTTTCCTGATATCCAATTTAAATCCAATTTAAAGCCATTGCCCCTCATCCTGTCCCTCCAGGCCCTTGCAAACAGTCCCTCTGCAGCCTTCCTGTAGGACCCTTCAGATACTGGGAGGTCACTCTGAGGTCTCCAGGGAATATTTTTTTTTTCTCCAGGCTGAACACCCCCAGCTCCCTCATTCTGCCTTCCCAGGAGAGGTGTTCCCAGCCCCCTGATCATTTTTGGACCCTCTCCATCAGCTCCATGTCCTTCCTGTCCTCAGGCTCCAGACCTGGATTCAATCCTCCAGGTGAGCAAAATCCCCTCTCTGTTCCTGCTGCCACCCTCCTTGTGACACAGCCCAGGCTGGGATTGATTTTCTGGGCTGCAAACAGACACTTTTGGCTCATTTTCACCCCCCAAGAAGAGATGATACCTCTTGGCTCAAGACATGGAGGGAACCCCAGTTATAAACCAGGTTTGATTCCCAAACCTCTGAGCTCTCCCCTTCTCCTGCCCATCTCAGAAGTTCAGAGACATCAAGAAAGTTCCACTAAGTGGGCAACAGCCCCAGTTTTGCTTGGAATGAAGAAAAAGCTTGAGTGCACCCAAAATGCCTTTTTCTGACAGATGATGATTCAGATCATCTCCCCCACACCACAGCTCTTGCAGGCAAAGTTCATAAAAAATGAGTTTAAATCAGGAGTGGGGGAAAAGAAACCCCATCTCCCAGTCAGCAGAAAGGGGAAGGCAGGAGGCTGAAGAGGAGTGAGACAAAAACATGCCCAAAATGCCCCAAAATATTAAATTATTTCCTTTTGAGTGGTGGGGAACTGAAAGTGTTGGCAGTGTGGTACCTTTTTTTTTCTTGTAGTCAAGCAGTAGATGCAAAAATCTCTTTATCTGCCCCCTGACTATGCTTCAAATGGTGCTTAACAGGACTTTCTATAAATTGGATTAAAAGTCAGTAATGGGGAGATGAGGATTAGCAAACAGTGACAAAGAACCCACTCACTTTGTCCTGCATGGATGCAACACTACTATAAATTTTTTAATGGGCCATGGGAGAAAGGATGGTTTAATCCTTCCAGAAAATCCAGGCAGGAATCAGTCTAGAGGAGTTAAAATCCTGTCCCCATGAACTCAGGTGATTCCTGCTCCTCTGGACACCTGGGAAATTCTGACCTTGCAGCTGGAATGAAGACATCAAGCAAGAAATCTGGCAGAAGCAATGAGGAGTTAACTCCAACTATTACCATTAATCCCTATTAATCCCTATTATTACAGGGATTCCTAAAACCCTTGCAAAGTTTCCAGTTAGTATCTCTATAAAAAGCTTTATTTCTTCTTTAAGTCAGAGATACCCTGAGTAAACTCATCCCAAAGTTTATAGTGAAAAAAAAAATTGCCATATACAGAGATGTGTGTTTGAGTTAATAAACCAGATTTTTATAGGAGGAAGACTGGAGCACTCTTAAGCCTTACACTGCTGCCTAAACCATCTGTTTCTTAACAAAGTGTCTCACTCTTGGTAAAAATCATAGAATCATAGAATTGTCTGGGTTGGAAGGGAGCTCAGAGCTCCTCAAGTCCAACCCTTGATCCACTCCCCCCGTGGTTCCCAGCCCATGGCACTCAGTGCCACATCCAGGCTCTTTGGAAATATCTCCAGGGATGGAGAATCCACCCCTTCCCTGGGCAGCCCATTCCAATGCCTGATCCCCCTCTCCATCAAGAAATTCTTTCTAATGTCCAACCTAAACCTCCCCTGGCACAACTTGAGACCATGGCCTCTTGTCTTGCTGAGAGTTGCCTGGGAAAAGAGCCCAACCCCCCCTGGCTCCAACCTCCTTTCAGGGACTTGGAGAGAGTGATGAGGTCTCCCCTGAGCCTCCTCTTCTCCAGCCTCAACACCCCCAGCTCCCTCAGCCCTTCCTCACAGCATTTCTGCTGGATCCCTTCCCCAGCCCAGTTGCCTCCTTTGGACCTGCTCCAGCACCTCAAGCTCCTTCCTGAGCTCAGGGGCCCAGAACTGGACACAGGACTCAAGCTCTGGCCTCCCCAGAGCTGAGCACAGGGGCAGAATCCCTTCCCTGGACCTGCTGGCCACGCTCTTCCTCAGCCAGCCCAGGATGCCATTGGCCTTCTTGGCCACCTGGGCACACTGCTGCCTCCTCTTCAGCTTCCTGGCAATCCCAGCTCCCTTTCTGCCACTCTCTGCCCAGCCTGGAGCTCCCCATGGGGTTGTGTGTGCTGCATGTGCAAGGTTGTGGCACAGCACTTGCATGCCACAAGACACAAGTTTTGTCACACAAAGCATCCTCACCTCCCCAAGGAAAGTCACCTGGACCACAGAGAGTTTGCATTTCTTAAGATCACTCAATGAAAGGTCACACTCAGCCAAAGTTATTCACAGAATTACAGAATTTTAGGGGTTGGAAGGGAGCTCTGGAGCTGATCCAGCCCAACCCCCCTGTCCCAGCAGGATCCCCCAGGGCAGGACACACAGAACACATCCAGGGGGGGTTGGAAAATCTCCAGAGAAGGAGACTCCAGAACCTCTCTGGGCAGCCTGGGCCAGGGCTCCCTCAGCCTCCCAGGGAAAAAGTTCTTCCTTCTATTTATGTGGAACTTCCCACGTTCCAGCTCCACCCCATTCTTCCTTGTCCTGTTCCTGGGCACCCCTGAACAGAGATTGTCCCCTTCCTCTTGCCCCAGCCCTCAGCTCTTGATGGACATTCAGAGATCCCCTCTCAGCCTTCTCTTCTCCAGGCTGAGCAGTCCTCTTACTCCCAGTACTACTACTAATAGTACAGCAACACTTAACCCCTACTAATTCCTGCAGTGACACTGCCCATCAGTAACTGTACTCATGGGGAAGCAGGAGAGAGAACCCTTCTGCATTTTTAAATTGTTTCCTCCCATCTATGCATTTCCCAGAGTAGTTATTTACACCCTAAATACCACCTAGGAAGGATTTTCCCAGGCAGCATCACTTGGTTGGGCAAAACTTTTTTTCTAACCAACCATCAGCTGCCCAATTTGTTGAGAGCTTCAAGTGAAAACCTAAAGAAAATTCTTTAATGAAGGGAAAAAAACCCAATAACTCAATTATTTCCCCAGCAGGTAAATAATCAGTGTGAGAGGCTGGACACATCTCCAAGGAAAATCACCCTGACAGAGATCAAACCCCCTGAAAAAGTGATTAAATTTCTTGCCACAGACACCAGCACCAGGGCAGAGTCCACACTGGTTTGGCAGGAGGGTCCAGGCAGAGGAAGGGATGACAGAAACAGGGATGTTTTAGCAAGTTGCTTCAGCAGGAATGTTTTAGAGAGGGGTTGTGATGGAAATCATCATCTGCTGGGCTGCAGCAGTGCTTGGTTTCACTTGTAATGTTTCTCACTTAAAAAGCAAGCAGCCTCCAGAAATGTAACTGGAGAGAGTTCAACAACTCCAGTGAAGACCAAAAACTAAATTCCTTTTGAAAATTTAGAAAAGATTTTCCCAGACTTTAACTCTGAAACAGCTGCAAAGCTTTTCCTCCCTTCTCAGTTTTTTTTTTTAATCTTTTTGTCTTCAAATGACTTTTTTTTTTTTTTTTTTTTTTTTTTTTCTTGTCTAAAAATAGGAAGCTCCAGTTTAGGAGAGATGGCTTCTGAGAAGGATGTTCCTGCTGCAAAAGCCTTTATGGAATTCCACCCACAAATCCTGATGCTCTAATAAACCCTGTACAGCTGAAGAATCATTCCAGGTCCACCAAGGAAGGGACACTGCCACGTTCTGGAAAGGAGCCTAAGACAGCAAAATCTGGCTTCTAAATGCTCAATTACTGCCAACATTTCCCTGAACTGGCTGAACAGCATCAAGGGAATAAATGACCTTTGTTACAATACAAAGCCCTATGAGTTTCCTGATAGGTAGGATGCATTTCTGCAGGAAATCCAAGTTCTTCTGGAAGACAAACTGGAATGACAGAGGATACTGTACCTTCCTTAGCTGGCTTTCATATTCTTCTCGGAGTTCCCCTGGTTTGCTTAATTTAATGGGTGCTCTGAATATAAAGTCTGGAAAGAGAAGGGGAAAAAAAAAAAGAAAGGAAACACCTTTTAGAGTCTGACTGGAGTTGTCTTCTTATTTCCCCAAAAGGGTGAGATCCCCACAGGAGGATCCTGCAGCACCTTTTTGGTTTTTTTGCCAAGCACACGTTTCTGCTGTGACACTGCTCTGTTTCACCCACAGGAACACCAGGAGGAGGGTGGCCAAGTAAAACCCTTTTGTGCTTCCAGAGTTTCAAGTGAGAGCCTCAGGAGCTCTCCACAAGCAGTTAAAGCAACCAGGGGAGTGGATCAGGAGGATGCAAACACAGAGGTTAAGGAACAGCCCTGAGATGTCACAGGGAAGCAGAGCCCTAGAAATAAAACCAGGCTTAAAGCACCTGCTCCAGCCAGGTAGCTATGAAACAGGCTGACAGCAGCACCACAACACCCTGAATTTACAGCTGTGCACATCAAGAATGACCACTATTTTTTATATAAATGGTCTTTTTCCACCTCCACATCCCCCTCAGCTTGGCAGCTCCTTGTGGTGCCTCCCTGGAGCAAGCCCTGAATTTATTCTGCTTGCAAAGCACTCCCTGAGGTCAAGATTCTGAAGATGGTTGGGCAGGCAGCTCCATCCTGCTCCTGCTTCCTCCCTTCCCCCTTGGGAATTCTGACCCCAAAAAGGGTCTTGGCAGAGGGTTGCAGCTGAACCTCCAGCCCTGGGGGTTTTTTACTCTCCAAACTCTTTTTTTCTTTAGAGTGGCTCTCCAAGCTCCTTTGGAGCTCAAGTCTGGGCAAGTTGCACAACAGACAGAGGAGCTTGGATGGAAAAGGGAACAATCAGAATAAACCAACAACCCCTAAACAACCATCCTGGCTCAGCCCTGATGCTGCAGGCAGCGTGCAGCCCAGCTCATCATCCCAAAATCCTGCACTCAGGAATTAAAAGGGGGAAGCATCAGTGGTATTTCCTTTTTCCCAGCTAAAATGAAACTAGCAGCTCCACCTCATGGTTTTGGTTTTTTTTAGGAAGCTTTTTTAGTCCTATTTATTTTTTATTCAGCACGTTGCCAACTTCCTGGTGGGGTAAATCCTTCCACCACCAAGCAGCTTCCTCCAGCATCCCCAGCTGCACTGTCACATTTGCCACCTCCTTGGGGTCAGGTCACAGCCCTGGTGCTAAAATATCTCATTTAAATGACTGATTAAATCCTTCTTGCACCTGTCCTGCCTTCCACCAGTTTGCTTTTCAGGTTCTTAGAGGAATCTTCAGTCTCTCCACAGTGCTGAGGATTTTGAGTGCAAACTCCTGAGCCTCCCTCCTGCTGCCAAAGCCAGAGCTGAACAAACCACTGAGGATTTTTTTCAAAGTTTGCTTTAAAAAGGGAAAAAAATCCAAAACAACAACTCTTGTAATCAAGTATCAAGCACCCAGAATGTAAGCTTGGGGTTTTTTTTTGTCATTTTGGTTTTGGTTTGGTTTGGTTTAGAACAAGAGTTGTTATTCCCCCTTTCTGGCACGCCTGTGCAAACCAGGATCATTTGGGAAGGAAAACATCCAAAATATCCCAACCCATGTGATAAAAACCTACAATTCAACGATTGAAAATATCCCAACATGTGTGAGAAAAAACCTCTGATTCAAAATATCCTGACATATGTGAGAAAAATCCTGAGCTGGGGAGGCCAGGCTGCATTCCTCCTGCTTCTGCAACCAGCCAGGCTGGAAACCTTCCACCAGCCTCTCAAAATGTTATTATTTTTTTTTTTTTTCCAATTGTGTCCTTGAGCAGTTCCAGTTCTTGGGGAATTTTATCAAGCTGGACTTCCAGAAACACTTCCCAAGAGCAGCTGCAATCTGTAATGTGCCTGCAGCAACCTTCAATTACTCCTGAATGTTTCAGGCTTGTCTCAGGTTTTATCTTCACAGCTCTAAAGGTGTAAATTTTTTCCCTCCAGGGTAATAAAAACCCCATGAGCCAACCTGAGGGAACCAGGAAAGAAAAGCCACATCAACTCTTTCATTGCTTACGTGGCTTCAACAAGCCAGATGGGATCTGGAAGAACATTTATTTAGGGAATTGTGCTGGTTTAGCTGCTGCTCCAACATCAGGTGGAGGTAATTTTATCTTTTAACATCTTTATGCATCAATTTGTATATTTTATAGATGGGTCAACAGCTAGAGACACCTTATTTCTGCCTCTGGTGATGAGATCAAACCAAAAATGTATGGGCAGCTTTTGGGTTGGAAGGGACCTGAAAGATCTTCTAATTCCAACCCCAATTCCATGGGCAGGGACCCCTCCCACAGCCCAGGTTGCTCCAAGCCCCATCCAACCTGGGCTGAGATGCCAGGGATGGGGCAGCCACAGCTTCCTTGGGCACCCTGGGACAGGGGCTCAGCACCCTCAAATTCAAGAATTTCTTCCTCATGATTAACCTAAATCTTAAAAAGAGGAGACTCTTCCAGTTCAAAGCCATCACCCCCTGTCCTATCACTTCACGACCTCCCCAGCATCCTTGCAGACCTCCTTTGGGTAAAATCACAGAATTATGGAATAATTTGGGTTGGAAGGGACCTTCAAGATCATGGAATCATGGAATAATTTGGGTTGAAGGGACCTCTGAAGGTCATTTAGTAAAACCCCTGCAGTATCAGGGACACCCTCACCCAGCTCAGGGTGCTCAGAGCCTCCTCAAGCCTCACCTTGAACATCTCCAGGGATGAGACCTCAACCACCTCCCTGGGCAACCTCTGCCAGTTTTCCACCCCCCTCCTGGTACAGAACTTTTTCCTGACATCCAATCTAAATCTCCTCTAATTTAAAGCCATTGCCCCTCATCCCATCCCTCCAGGCCCTTGCAAACAGTCCCTCTGCAGCCTTCCTGTAGGACCCTTCAGATACTGGGAGGTCACTCTGAGGTCTCCACGGAATATTTTTTTTTTCTGCAGGCTGAACACCCCCAGCTCCCTCATTCTGCCTTCCCAGGAGAGGTGTTCCCAACCCCCTGATCATTTTTGGACCCTCTCCATCAGCTCCATGTCCTTCCTGTCCTCAGGCTCCAGACCTGGATTCAATCCTCCAGGTGAGGAAAATCTCCTCTCTGTTCCTGCTGCCACCCTCCTTGTGACACAGCCCAGGCTGGGATTGATTTTCTGGGCTGCAAACAGACACTTTTGGCTCATTTTCACCCCCCAAGTCCTGTTCTGCAGGGCTGCTCTCTAAACCCTGATCCTCAATCCCATGCTGAGATTCCCAATGGTTCTGAGCCAGGTTTAGGACCCTTGGGACAACCTCTCCAGTGTCTCCAGGGTCAGTTTTTCCTGATATCCAATTTAAATCCAATTTAAAGCCATTGCCCCTCATCCTGTCCCTCCAGGCCCTTGCAAACAGTCCCTCTGCAGCCTTCCTGTAGGAGCCTTCAGATACTGGGAGGTCACTCTGAGGTCTCCCTGGAGCCTTTTTTTTTTTCTCCAGGCTGAACACCCCCAGCTCCCTCATTCTGTGTTCCCAGGAGAGGTGTTCCCAACCCCCTGATCATTTTTGGACCCTCTCCATCAGCTCCATGTCCTTCCTGTCCTCAGGCTCCAGACCTGGATTCAATCCTTCAGGTGAGGAAAATCTCCTCTCTGGTCCTGCTGCCACCCTCCTTGTGACACAGCCCAGGCTGGGATTGATTTTCTGGGCTGCAAACAGAGACTTTTGGCTCATTTTCACCCCCCAAGTCCTGTTCTGCAGGGCTGCTCCCTAAACCCTGATCCTCAATCCCATGCTGAGATTCCCAATGGTTCTGAGCCAGGTTTAGGACCCCTGGGACAACCTCTCCAGTGTCTCCAGGGTCAGTTTTTCCTGATATCCAATTTAAATCCAATTTAAAGCCATTGCCCCTCATCCCATCCCTCCAGGCCCTTGCAAACAGTCCCTCTGCAGCCTTCCTGTAGGACCCTTCAGATACTGGGAGGTCACTCTGAGGTCTCCATGGAATATTTTTTTTTTCTCCAGGCTGAACACCCCCAGCTCCCTCATTCTGTCTCTCCACAGGTTGTAATAATCTGCTCCCCATCTCCACAGGAGGCAGCTCTGGGCTGAAGATGCAGCAAGGAAGACTTTATTTTGGTGGAGGCAATATTTCCCTGGAATATTTTTTTTTTTCTCCAGGCTGAAGATCCCCAGCTCCTTCAGCCCCTCAGGTGCTGGAAAACACTGAAAGCTCTCCCAGAAGCCAACAAAACTCCTGCTGCTTGCTTCTCTAAGGCAAACTGCAGCTCAACAGAGACATTTTGGTGCTGATACCAGAATGATGCTGACTTGGAAGAGTTGTTGGGAATGTTGGCAGAGGGATGCTCCTTCCATCAGAGTGGAAGGATGAATCCCAACATCCTCCTCCTTTATGCTGGTGGAGAAGAGCTTCACTATATTGTCATCTTGGGGAAAAAACCACTTGGTTTCTGCACTATTGGAGAGGGCAAAAGATTTTCTAATTAATGTTGGTTCTCCTTGTAAGAGGCACTGAACTTGCAGCCCTTGAATGGCTCCATCCTTCCAAGGTTATCCCACAGCAATGTGCATCCCACAGCCTCTCCATCAATCCCCACTCCTGCCCAGCACATTTGACATTTAATATTTGTATTCAGCCACATGGGTGGAATAAAAAAAGGAGCTGAACTCCATACAGAAACTTTCTGGTTCCCCAAACTTCTGGGTTTGGCCCCAAACTGATGCCATCCACCCATGGTAGAAAATCCCCCTCATCCTCAGCTTCCATGGAAACCTTCAGCAGAGTTTGCAGCTTCCCTTTATTCCTGGCAGGGATAATCATAGAATCCTAGAATTGTCTGGGTTGAAAGGGAGCTCAGAGCTCCTCAAGTCCAACCCTTGATCCACTCCCCCCGTGGTTCCCAGCCCATGGCACTCAGTGCCACATCCAGGCTCTTTGGAAATATCTCCAGGGATGGAGAATCCACCCCTTCCCTGGGCAGCCCATTCCAATGCCTGATCCCCCTCTCCATCAAGAAATTCTTTCTAATGTCCAACCTAAACCTCCCCTGGCACAACTTGAGACCATGGCCTCTTGTCTTGCTGAGAGTTGCCTGGGAAAAGAGCCCAACCCCCCCCTGGCTCCAACCTCCTTTCAGGGACTTGGAGAGAGTGATGAGGTCTCCCCTGAGCCTCCTCTTCTCCAGCCTCAACACCCCCAGCTCCCTCAGCCCTTCCTCACAGCATTTCTGCTGGATCCCTTCCCCAGCCCAGTTGCCTCCTTTGGACCTGCTCCAGCACCTCAAGCTCCTTCCTGAGCTCAGGGGCCCAGAACTGGACACAGGACTCAAGCTCTGGCCTCCCCAGAGCTGAGCACAGGGGCAGAATCCCTTCCCTGGACCTGCTGGCCACGCTCTTCCTCAGCCAGCCCAGGATGCCATTGGCCTTCTTGGCCACCTGGGCACACTGCTGCCTCCTCTTCAGCTTCCTGCCAATCCCCTCTCTGTCTGGCTGCTCTCCAACCACTCTGTCCCCAGCCTGTAGCACTGCATGGTTTCTCCCTGTTTTTCCTTCTCACTCCCAGCAGTTACTGTTTGTACTTGCAGATGAGGATGAGATCCTCATGTTTTCAAAACACAACCCAAGCAGTTCGAAGTCTTCTGATGAAAGCAGAGAGGTTTGGAAAGAGTTTTCCAAGGGTAGTTATCTAAGTTCTTTGAAAAGAAGGTTAATTTTATCAAGAAGTTACATGATGATATTCCAGTGGAATATTTCATGTGGATTTATAGCTCTGTGTTGGCAAATCAGGGCAGATTTTCAAGCATAAAAAATGGAAACTCAAGAACTTTTAGGCTACAGATCTGCAACTTCTTCCTAAGTAGAAGTGAGGTGGGAGCTGCAGGAAGAGTCAGGGCTGTCACATCCTGGTGGGAGAAGGACTTGGGTCTGCAGGAAAGCTGGGGGAGGGCTTTGGACACGGGGGGGTAGGGAGAGGAGAAGGGAAATGGGTTAAAACTTGGAGAGAAAGGGGAGCTTGAGGTTGGAGATGGGGAAGAAATTCTGGAATTTGAGGGTGGGGAGAGTCTGGAACAGGTTGAGAGAGTTGGGGGTGTTCAGTCTGGAGGAGAGGAGAGGAGAGAGGAGAGGAGGGAAGGAGAAGGAGAAGGAGGAGGAGAAGGAGAAGGAGAAGGAGAAGGAGAAGGAGAAGGAGAAGGAGAAGGAGAAGGAGAAGGAGAAGGAGAAGGAGAAGGAGAAGGAGAAGGAGAAGGAGAAGGAGAAGGAGAAGGAGAAGGAGAAGGAGAAGGAGAAGGAGAAGGAGAAGGAGAAGAAGGAGAAGGAGAAGAAGAAGGAGAAGAAGGAGAAGGAGAAGGAGAAGGAGAAGGAGAAGAAGGTTCTGGGGAGCCCTTGGAGCAGCTTCCAGTGCCTGAAGGGGCTCCAGGAAAGCTGGGGAGGGACCTGGGACAAGGGCCTGGAGGGATGGGACGAGGGGGAAGGGTTTCCAGCTGCAAGAGGGGAGATGGAGAGGAGATCTTGGGGAGGGAGAAATTGTTTGGGGTGAGGGTGCTGAGCCCCTGTCCCAGGGTGCCCAAGGAAGCTGTGGCTGCCCCATCCCTGGCAGTGTCTCAGCCCAGGTTGGATGGGGCTTGGAGCAACCTGGGCTGTGGGAGGGGTCCCTGCACATCCAGGGGTTGGAATTAAATGATCCTGAAGGTCTCTTCCAACCCAACCCATTCCATGATTCCATCACATGTGGCACCACCAGGCCCCTTCTCCTGCTCTGCCCGTGGCATCTGAGGTCACAGAAAACCAGAGACAGGACTGAGGCAAGCTAAGACCAATCTACTAAAAAAAAAAAAAAAACCAAACAAAATTGCAAGCTTCCAAAACCAGCTTTTTCACCTCAAAGCAGCTCTCATACCACAACAGCCTCCAGAGCAGTTCTTGTGCTGAGTGAAATGGGACAAAAGCTGATTTAATGCAGTTCTGAGCCTGGAGTTGCAGCTGAAGTAGGAGATGAAAACTATAAAAATGTTTCTGTGGTTGATAGCTGTGAACATTCTGTCATTTCTCCTTCACTTGCTACATCCTAAATAGCCTGGTAGCAGAAATTTCAATAACCACCCTGTGATGAGTCTTCCCAACAGATTTTCATGGAATCACAGATTTGGGGTTGGGTTGGAAGGGACCTTTGAAGGTCACTGAGTTCACATCTGCTGCCAGGGACTGGGACATTCAGCAGTTTTATTTACAACTGGGACTCAGTTGGGATTCTGACAGTCTCATGGTTCTGCTGCTACTGCCCCTAAAAAAGCAATATTTCTTTTATTATTTTATTCCTTTCCATGGACAACCTTTAAATTGAACCCATCCAAGCAGCCATCCCACCAGACGAGGAGGGAAACAGAGGTGGAATTGAATTTAATTAATAAATTTAATTAAGTTTAATTAATTAATAAATAAATCACAGCTTTTTATGGAGCAGGGACAGGCTGCATGGGGACTGTCATCTCTAAACCCTTAGCACTTCATGATCTTAAAGCACAAGGATCTTAAAGGTCTTTTCCAACCTAAACAATTCCATGATTCCATTCTCTTCCACCAGACCAAGTTGCTCAAAGCTTCCTCCAACCTCACCAAGCTTCCCATGATGGGGCATCCACAACTTAACTCCCCACCCTCATTTTAAGGAATTTTCTCCTTATTTCCAACCTAAACCTCCTCTCTTTCAGTTTAAAGCCATTTCCCCTTCTCCTGCCAGCACAGGCCTTGGTAAAAAGGCTGCTCTGAGGTCTCCCCAGAGCCTTCTCCAGGTTGAACAACCCCAACTTTCTCCTCCTGGTTCCACACAGAGCTGCTTCAGCCTTTAGATAATTTTCATGGACTATTCCCAACAGGTTCCTGACTTCTGAGAACTCCAGACCTGGACACAGAATTGTGGGGGGGTGAACAGAGGTGGAGAATCACCTAATTTTGCTTGGTTTATGTTTGCTTGGTTTATGCACACAAAGCATTGCTGCCCCCTCACCTCTTGCTCTGTTTCTCCATTTTTCCAAAGCTTGACTTGGAGAAAGGCACAAAAAGCCATCAAAAAGGGGATCTAGACATGCATGAAAAGCAAGTCAGAAAACAAAAAGGATCCATCAATTAATGAGGGCAGAGAAACAAATGAAAACTTAATTGTTTGGAGAGTGATCACAGAATCATAGAATGGCTCAGGTTGGAAGGGACCTCAGAGCTCATCTCCTCCCTGCCATGCCCAGGGACACCTCTCATCCAGCCCAGGATGCTCCAAACCTCATCCAACCTGGTCCTGAACACCTCCAGGGAGGGGACATCCACAATTTCTCTGGGAAATCTGTCCCAGAGTCTCACCAGCTGAGGAATTTCTTCCTAAGATCCAGTCTGAACCTCTTCTCCTTCAGTTTAAATCCATTTCCCTTGTCCTGTCCCTGGACACTCTTAGGAAAAGTCCCTCTCCATCCTTCCTGGAGGTTCCCTTCAGGGATTGGGGGGCAGCTCTAAGGTCCCCCTGGAGTCTTCTCTTCAAGCTGTCCCCTGTCTGGACAGGAATGCAGAAGGAAATTAAGCAAGAAAATCTGAGGAATCCCTACAAAGGAATTAAAAACCTTTATGTCTTTGGGAAGAAAGGAGGAGCAGAGGTGGCTGGGGAGGTATTTGTGGGGTATGAAGGCAGCAGAGGGAAGAAACTCAAATGGAGAAACTCTAAGGAGTGGGATGAAGAATTGGTAATTAATCTAAGTCATTAAATTAATAATTTTTGCAAGATGCAGTTTAGTGCTGACATCCTTTGGCCTCATGGAGACCTTTTCAGCTCAGCTGCTCTCTCATCCAGACAAGGAAGCTCCAAGCCTCATCCAGCCTGGTCCTGAACACCTCCAGGGGGGGGACATCCACAATTTCTCTGGGAAATCTGTCCCAGAGTCTCACCACCTGAGGAATTTCTTCCTAAGATCCAGTCTGAACCTCTTCTCCTTCAGTTTAAATCCATTTCCCTTGTCCTGTCCCTGGACACTCTTAGGAAAAGTCCCTCTCCATCCTTCCTGGAGGTTCCCTTCAGGGATTGGGACACAGCTCTAAGGTCCCCCTGGAGTTTTCCCTTCAAGCTGTAATGTTTCCCAAAAACTGAGACTGTTTGGAGAGAAACAGAAGCACAAAATCAAGTAGTAAATAACAAGGTGGCCCAAAAAGGGCCAAGAACTGCTTCCTGCATTGTCCCCTGTCTGGACAGGAATGCAGAAGGAAATTAAGCAAGAAAATCTGAGGAATCCCTGCAAAGGAATTCAAAATCTTTATGTCTTTGGGAAGAAAGGAGGAGCAGAGGTGGCTGGGGAGGTATTTGTGGGGTATGAAGGCAGCAGAGGGAAGAAACTCAAATGGAGAAACTGTAAGGAGTGGGATGAAGAATTGGTAATTAATCTAAGTCATTAAATTAATAATTTTTGCAAGATGCAGTTTAGTGCTGACATCCTTTGGCCTCATGGAGACCTTTTCAGCTCAGCTGCTCTCTCATCCAGACAAGGAAGCTCCGAGCCTCATCCAGCCTGGTCCTGAACACCTCCAGGGAGGGGACATCCACAATTTCTCTGGGAAATCTGTCCCAGAGTCTCATCACCTGAGGAATTTCTTCCTAAGATCCAGTCTGAACCTCTTCTCCTTCAGTTTAAATCCATTTCCCTTGTCCTGTCCCTGGACACTCTTAGGAAAAGTCCCTCTCCATCCTTCCTGGAGGTTCCTTCAGGGACTGGGGGGCAGCTCTAAGGTCCCCCTGGAGTCTTCTCTTCAAGCTGTCCCCTGTCTGGACAGGAATGCAGAAGGAAATTAAGCAAGAAAATCTGAGGAATCCCTGCAAAGGAATTCAAAACCTTTATGTCTTTGGGAAGAAAGGAGGAGCAGAGGTGGCTGGGGAGGCATTTCTGGGGTATGAAGGCAGCAGAGGGAAGAAACTCAAATGGAGAAACTCTAAGGAGTGGGATGAAGAATTGGTAATTAATCTAAGTCATGAAATTAATAATTTTTGCAAGATGCAGTTTAGTGCTGACATCCTTTGGGCTCATGGAGACCTTTTCAGCTCAGCTGCTCTCTCATCCAGACAAGGAAGCTCCAAGCCTCATCCAGCCTGGTCCTGAACACCTCCAGGGAGGGGACATCCACAATTTCTCTGGGAAATCTGTCCCAGAGTCTCACCACCTGAGGAATTTCTTCCTAAGATCCAGTCTGAACCCCTTCTCCTTCAGTTTGAAACCATTTCCCTTGTCCTGTCCCTGGACACTCTTAGGAAAAGTCCCTCTCCATCCTTCCTGGAGGTTCCTTCAGGGACTGGGGGGCAGCTCTAAGGTCCCCCTGGAGGCCAGGAATGCAGAAGGAAATTAAGCAAGAAAATCTGAGGAATCCCTACAAAGGAATTAAAAACCTTTATGTCTTTGGGAAGAAAGGAGGAGCAGAGGTGGCTGGGGAGGTATTTGTGGGGTATGAAGGCAGCAGAGGGAAGAAACTCAAATGGAGAAACTGTAAGGAGTGGGGTGAGGAGTCTGTAATTAATCTAAGTCATGAAATTAATAATTTTTGCAAGATGCAGTTTAGTGCTGACATCCTTTGGGCTCATGGGGACCTTTTCAGCTCAGCTGCTGTCCTGCAGACACACGAAAAACCCTAAACCTTTGGAGGAGGCTGAGAGGAGACCTCATTGCTCTCTACAAGTCCTTGCAAGGAGGTTGTAGGTTGCAGGTTCACTCCTAACCCAGTGAACAGTGACAGGACCAGAGGAAATAAATGGTCTGAAGTTGCACCAGGGAAGGTTTAGGGATCTGAGGAAGAATTTCTTGACTGAGAGAGCAGTCAGGGGTTGGGATGGGCTGCCCAGGGAGGTGCTGGAGTCACCATCCCTGGAAATATTGAAAACCCATGGAGATGAGGCACTTCAGGACATGGGTGATGCAGATATTGATAAATATAATTAATTTGGGGAGGTGGAGGGGGATGTTGACAGCTGGAAGTGGTGATCTTAGAGGTCTTCTCCAAGTGTGACAATTCTGTGACACAGAGCTGGTCCTGAGACAGGGCTCAGATTCCAGCAAGATGCAGCCTCATTCCATGAGGTTTCCTTTCCATGCCACTTCCCAACTCCCCCACATTATCTGGATATATCCCAGGTGCCCAGGACAACCCCATCCCCAGCATCCTGAAGTAACAGCACATCAGAAATATTTTGGTTTTTTCCATTTGGAAGGAGAGTATTCAACATACTCCTGGAAGCACAGTGAGTCCACCTTGATGGATGCACAAAAAAAATTATGTACAGCTGAAAAATTATTTTCCAAGAGTTAATAAATCCCCTGTCATGCCAGGACAGCCAGGACATTGGTCACTGGCTCTGGTCACACCAGCTCTGAGTCTAATCAATCTCATTATTCAATGGGAGATTAAAAAGAATATAAAGATTATGGAGAGAATAGAAGCAGAGAATGGGTAAGAGTTGGAAGGGACCTTAAAAATCATCCAGTCCCAACCCCTGGATGTGCAGGGACCCCTCCCACAGCCCAGGTTGCTCCAAGCCCCATCCAACCTGGGCTGAGACACTGCCAGGGATGGGGCAGCCACAGCTTCCCTGGGCACCCTGGGACAGGGTCTACAGCAGATGGTGTTGTTGACTCCACCAACACAAACCAGCACCTTCCCATCTGCTCCACCTCTGCAGAGGGACCTGGAGAGACTGGAGAGTTGGGCTGATCCCAAGGGGATGAGGTTCAAGACAAGAAGCCCATGGGGAGCTCCAGGCTGGGCAGAGAGTGGCAGAAAGGGAGCTGGGATTGCCAGGAAGCTGAAGAGGAGGCAGCAGTGTGCCCAGGTGGCCAAGAAGGCCAATGGCATCCTGGGCTGGCTGAGGAAGAGCGTGGCCAGCAGGTCCAGGGAAGGGATTCTGCCCCTGTGCTCAGCTCTGGGGAGGCCAGAGCTTGAGTCCTGTGTCCAGTTCTGGGCCCCTGAGCTCAGGAAGGAGCTTGAGGTGCTGGAGCAGGTCCAAAGGAGGCAACTGGGCTGGTGAAGGGATCCAGCAGAAATGCTGTGAGGAAGGGCTGAGGGAGCTGGGGGTGTTGAGGCTGGAGAAGAGGAGGCTCAGGGGAGACCTCATCACTCTCTCCAAGTCCCTGAAAGGAGGTTGGAGCCAGGGGGGGGTTGGGCTCTTTTCCCAGGCAACTCTCAGCAAGACAAGAGGCCATGGTCTCAAGTTGTGCCAGGGGAGGTTTAGGTTGGACATTAGAAAGAATTTCTTGATGGAGAGGGGGATCAGGCATTGGAATGGGCTGCCCAGGGAAGGGGTGGATTCTCCATCCCTGGAGATATTTCCAAAGAGCCTGGATGTGGCACTCAGTGCCATGGGCTGGGAACCACGGGGGGAGTGGATCAAGGGTTGGACTTGAGGAGCTCTGAGCTCCCTTCCAACCCAGCCCATTCTAGGATTCTATGAAATAGAGGTACAAGGATTCTGACAGTCTCATGGTCCTGCTGCTACTGTCCCTAAAAAAGCAATATTTCTTTTATTATCTTATTTCTTTCCATGGACAACCTTTAAATTGAACCCAAGCAGCCACCCACCACCAGTGATGAGGAGGGAGGCAGAGGTGGAGTTGAATTTCATCCTTTTGACAAGGGGAATAAATAAATCTCAGCTTTTTATGGAGCAGGGACAGGCTGCATGGGGCCTGCCATCTCTAAACCCTTAGCACTGTGGTCTTGGGACACAAAAAAAAAAAAAAATCCAAACAACTGGAGACAGGCTAAAGAACAACAGAAATGACAGGAAATTAAGGAATCACCAGGAAATGCTCAAGAACAAGACTGCTCTGGTCCAGTGGGGGAAGAGGGAAACCACAGCCAAAAAAAGCCTTGGAGGAAGGAGGGGGAAGTCTGGCAAAACCACCCCACCCCTTTTATAAAAGCACCAGTTCTTCATTAGTCTGCAGAGCTACTGGGCAGAAGGGAAAGAAAAATTTGTTTAGGACAAAGTAGATTTTGATAGATGAGATATTTAGAGGTTTAGCCACATTTTAATATTAATTATTAGAATATCAAGCCCAATTTTCCAACTGTTCAGGTGGCCATGGGATCCCTACCTGTGTCCAAACACCTCAGATGTCCAAGAGGAGTGGTTTAGGTAAACTCAATCCTACACTGGGATTGAGCAGATTTCCCCTGGACCTTCCAAAAATCTCTGGGGGGCTGTGAAATAAGCAATTTATAATTAATTTATTCTCCTCCTGGATCTCTTTCATAGTTGGATGGGACCCACTGTGACAGGAGCAGAGGGAATGGATGGAAGCTGCTCCAGGGGAGGTTTAGGTTGGATATTAGGGAATATTTTTTCCCTCAGAGGGTTGTGAGGCATCGGGATGGCCCAGGAGAGGGGTGGAGTCCCCATCCCTACAGGGATTTAAAGGATTTGGAGCTGGTCCTTAAGGAAATGGGTCAGGAGTGAGAGGATGGGGTTGGTCAGAGGTTGGGCTGAGGAGCTTGGAGGTCTCTCCCAACCTAAACCATTCCAGGATTCTGTGATCTTAAAGCTCCTGACCAAGCCTTTTCCTTGGAAAAACTGGGTTTCTGATTCCTAACACTTCTCCTTCAGTGATTTTCCAAGCTCCCTGATGTCACCTGGGATGGGGATGTCAGGACTGATGGGCAAAAATTTCGATAGATGAGATATTTAGCCAAATTTTAATATTAATTATTATAATATCAAGCCCAATTTTCCAACTGTTCAGGTGGCCATGGGATCCCCACCTGTGTCCAAACACCTCAGATGTCCAAGAGGAGTGGTTTAGGTAAACTCAGTCCTACACTGGGATTGAGCAGATTTCCCCTGGACCTTCCAAAAATCTCTGGTGATAATAATATCTGTGAAATAAGCAATTTGTAATTCATTTATTCTCCTCCTGGATCTCTTTCATAGTTGGATGGGACCCACTGTGATAGGAGCAGAGGGAATGGATGGAAGCTGCTCCAGGGGAGGTTTAGGTTGGATATTAGGGAATATTTTTTCCCTGAGAGGGTTTGAGGCATTGGAATAGCCCAGGAGAGAGGTGGAGTCCCCATCCCTGGAGGGATTTAAAGGCATTTGGAGCTGGTCCTTAAGGAAATGGGTCAGGAGTGAGAGGATGGGGTTGGTCAGAGGTTGGGCTGAGGAGCTTGGAGGTCTCTCCCAACCTAAAAATTCTGGGATTCTGTGATTTCAAAGCTCCTGACCAAGCCTTTTCCTTGGAAAAACTGGGTTTCTGATTCCTAACACTTCTCCTCCAGTGATTTTCCAAGCTCCCTGATGTCACCTGGGATGGGGATGTCAGGACTGAGGGGCAAAAATTTCGATAGATTAGATATTTAGCCAAATTTTAATATTAATTATTATAATATCAAGCCAAATTTTCCAACTGTTCAGGTGGCCATGGGATCCCCACCTGTGTCCAAACACCTCAGATGTCCAAGAGGAGTGGTTTAGGTAAACTCAATCCTACACTGGGATTGAGCAGATTTCCCCTGGACCTTCCAAAAATCTCTGGGGGGCTGTGAAATAAGAAATTTATAATTCATTTATTCTCCTCCTGGATCTCTTTCATAGTTGGATGGGACCCACTGTGACAGGAGCAGAGGGAATGGATGGAAGCTGCTCCAGGGGAGGTTTAGGTTGGATATTAGGGAATATTTTTTCCCTCAGAGGGTTTGAGGCATTGGAATGGCCCAGGAGAGGGGTGGAGTCCCCATCCCTGGAGGGATTAAAAGGCATTTGGAGCTGGTCCTTAAGGCCATGGCTCAGGAATTAGAGGATGGGGTTGGTCAGAGGTTGGGCTGAGGAGCTTGGAGGTCTCTCCCAACCTAAACCATTCCAGGATTCTGTGATCTTAAAGCTCCTGACCAAAGCTTTTCCTTGGAAAAACTGGGTTTCTGATTCCTAACACTTCTCCTTCAGTGATTTTCCAAGCTCCCTGATGTCACCTGGGATGGGGATGTCAGGACTGATGGACAAAAATTTTGATAGATGAGATATTTAGCCAAATTTTAATATTAATTATTATAATATCAAGCCCAATTTTCCAACTGTTCAGGTGGCCATGGGATCCCCACCTGTGTCCAAACACCTCAGATGTCCAAGAGGAGTGGTTTAGGTAAACTCAGTCCTACACTGGGATTGAGCAGATTTCCCCTGGACCTTCCAAAAATCTCTGGTGATAATAATATCTGTGAAATAAGCAATTTGTAATTCATTTATTCTCCTCCTGGATCTCTTTCATAGTTGGATGGGACCCACTGTGATAGGAGCAGAGGGAATGGATGGAAGCTGCTCCAGGGGAGGTTTAGGTTGGATATTAGGGAATATTTTTTCCCTGAGAGGGTTTGAGGCATTGGAATGGCCCAGGAGAGGGGTGGAGTCCCCATCCCTGGAGGGATTTAAAGGCATTTGGAGCTGGTCCTTAAGGAAATGGGTCAGGAGTGAGAGGATGGGGTTGGTCAGAGGTTGGGCTGAGGAGCTTGGAGGTCTCTCCCAACCTAAACCATTCCAGGATTCTGTGATTTCAAAGCTCCTGACCAAGCCTTTTCCTTGGAAAAACTGGGTTTCTATTCCTAACACTTCTCCTTCAGTGATTTTCCAAGCTCCCTGATGTCACCTGGGATGGGGATGTCAGGACTGATGGGCAAAAATTTCGATAGATTAAGAGGTTTAGCCAGTACAGACTGGTGGATACCAGTACAGAAGGGTGGATACCAGTACAGAAGGGTGGATACCAGTACAGAAGGGTGGATACCAGTACAGAAGGGTGGACACCAGTACAGAAGACAAACCAGTCTGTTCTCAGTGGAGCTCCGTGCTGGGCCAAGGGGAAATGGGCACAAGTGCAAAGCCCAGCAATTCCCTTTCATGTAGGAAAACAACTTTTTTACTGTCAGGGTGGCCAAGGTTCCCCCAGGTTGCCAAGACACCAACCCTGGAGAGAGCCAAGACCCAACTGGACCCAGGCCTCAGAACCTGGCCCTGTTTGAGCAGGGATTGGGTCTCCAGAGGGCTCTGCCCAGCTCAGCCGTGCTCTGATTCCGTGTTGAGCTTCCCCTCTACACCAAGAGAAAGCAAATCCACTGCTCTCCCAAGGTGGAAGCAGAGGATTCAGAGATGGAAGCAGAGGATTCAGAGATGGAAGCAGAGGATTCAGAGGTGGAAGCAGAGGATGCAGAGATGGAAACAGAGGATTCAGAGGTGGAAGCAGAGGATTCAGAGATGGAAGCAGAGGATTCAGAGATGGAAGCAGAGGATTCAGAGGTGGAAGCAGAGGATGCAGAGATGGAAACAGAGGATTCAGAGGTGGAAGCAGAGGATTCAGAGGTGGAAGCAGAGGATTCAGAGATGGAAGCAGAGGATGCAGAGGTGGAAGCAGAGGATGCAGAGGTGGAAGCAGAGGATTCAGAGGTGGAAGCAGAGGATTCAGAGATGGAAGCAGAGGATTCAGAGATGGAAGCAGAGGATTCAGAGGTGGAAGCAGAGGATTCAGAGGTGGAAGCAGAGGATTCAGAGGTGGAAGCAGAGGATTCAGAGGTGGAAGCAGAGGATTCAGAGGTGGAAGCAGAGGATTCAGAGATGGAAGCAGAGGATTCAGAGGTGGAAGCAGAGGATTCAGAGGTGGAAACAGAGGATTCAGAGGTGGAAGCAGAGGATGCAGAGGTGGAAGCAGAGGATGCAGAGGTGGAAGCAGAGGATGCAGAGGTGGAAGCAGAGGATTCAGAGGTGGAAGCAGAGGATTCAGAGGTGGAAACAGAGGATTCAGAGGTGGAAGCAGAGGATGCAGAGGTGGAAGCAGAGGATGCAGAGGTGGAAGCAGAGGATTCAGAGGTGGAAGCAGAGGATTCAGAGGTGGAAGCAGAGGATGCAGAGATGGAAACAGAGGATTCAGAGGTGGAAGCAGAGGATGCAGAGGTGGAAGCAGAGGATGCAGAGGTGGAAGCAGAGGATTCAGAGGTGGAAGCAGAGGATTCAGAGATGGAAGCAGAGGATTCAGAGATGGAAGCAGAGGATTCAGAGGTGGAAGCAGAGGATTCAGAGGTGGAAGCAGAGGATTCAGAGGTGGAAGCAGAGGATTCAGAGGTGGAAGCAGAGGATTCAGAGGTGGAAGCAGAGGATTCAGAGGTGGAAGCAGAGGATTCAGAGGTGGAAGCAGAGGATGCAGAGATGGAAGCAGAGGATTCAAAGGTGGAAGCAGAGGATTCAGAGGTGGAAGCAGAGGATTCAGAGGTGGAAGCAGAGGATTCAGAGGTGGAAGCAGAGGATTAAAAGGTGGAAGCAGAGGATTCAGAGGTGGAAGCAGAGGATTCAGAGGTGGAAGCAGAGGATTAAAAGGTGGAAGCAGAGGATTCAGAGGTGGAAGCAGAGGATTCAGAGGTGGAAGCAGAGGATGCAGAGGTGGAAGCAGAGGATTCAGAGGTGGAAGCAGAGGATTCAGAGGTGGAAGCAGAGGATTAAAAGGTGGAAGCAGAGGATTCAGAGGTGGAAGCAGAGGATTCAGAGGTGGAAGCAGAGGATGCAGAGGTGGAAGCAGAGGATTCAGAGGTGGAAGCAGAGGATGCAGAGGTGGAAGCAGAGGATTCAGAGGTGGAAGCAGAGGATGCAGAGGTGGAAGCAGAGGATTCAGAGGTGGAAGCAGAGGATGCAGAGGTGGAAGCAGAGGATTCAGAGGTGGAAGCAGAGGATTCAGAGGTGGAAGCAGAGGATTCAGAGGTGGAAGCAGAGGATTCAGAGATGGAAGCAGAGGATTCAGAGGTGGAAGCAGAGGATTCAGAGGTGGAAGCAGAGGATTCAGAGATGGAAGCAGAGGATTCAGAGATGGAAGCAGAGGATTCAGAGATGGAAGCAGAGGATCCAAAGGTGGAAGCAGAGGATTCAGAGGTGGAAGCAGAGGATTCAGAGGTGGAAGCAGAGGATTAAAAGGTGGAAGCAGAGGATTCAGAGGTGGAAGCAGAGGATTCAGAGGTGGAAGCAGAGGATTCAGAGATGGAAGCAGAGGATTCAGAGGTGGAAGCAGAGGATTCAGAGATGGAAGCAGAGGATGCAGAGGTGGAAGCAGAGGATGCAGAGGTGGAAGCAGAGGATTCAGAGGTGGAAGCAGAGGATTCAGAGATGGAAGCAGAGGATTCAGAGGTGGAAGCAGAGGATTCAGAGGTGGAAGCAGAGGATTCAGAGGTGGAAGCAGAGGATGCAGAGGTGGAAGCAGAGGATGCAGAGGTGGAAGCAGAGGATTCAGAGATGGAAGCAGAGGATTCAGAGGTGGAAGCAGAGGATTCAGAGGTGGAAGCAGAGGATTCAGAGGTGGAAGCAGAGGATGCAGAGGTGGAAGCAGAGGACTCAGAGATGGAAGCAGAGGATTCAGAGGTGGAAGCAGAGGATTCAGAGGTGGAAGCAGAGGATTCAGAGGTGGAAGCAGAGGATTCAGAGGTGGAAGCAGAGGATTCAGAGGTGGAAGCAGAGGATGCAGAGATGGAAGCAGAGGATTCAAAGGTGGAAGCAGAGGATTCAGAGGTGGAAGCAGAGGATTCAGAGGTGGAAGCAGAGGATTCAGAGGTGGAAGCAGAGGATTAAAAGGTGGAAGCAGAGGATTCAGAGGTGGAAGCAGAGGATTCAGAGGTGGAAGCAGAGGATTAAAAGGTGGAAGCAGAGGATTCAGAGGTGGAAGCAGAGGATTCAGAGGTGGAAGCAGAGGATGCAGAGGTGGAAGCAGAGGATTCAGAGGTGGAAGCAGAGGATTCAGAGGTGGAAGCAGAGGATTAAAAGGTGGAAGCAGAGGATTCAGAGGTGGAAGCAGAGGATTCAGAGGTGGAAGCAGAGGATGCAGAGGTGGAAGCAGAGGATTCAGAGGTGGAAGCAGAGGATTCAGAGGTGGAAGCAGAGGATTCAGAGGTGGAAGCAGAGGATTCAGAGGTGGAAGCAGAGGATGCAGAGGTGGAAGCAGAGGATTCAGAGGTGGAAGCAGAGGATTCAGAGATGGAAGCAGAGGATGCAGAGGTGGAAACAGAGGATTCAGAGGTGGAAGCAGAGGATGCAGAGGTGGAAGCAGAGGATGCAGAGGTGGAAGCAGAGGATGCAGAGGTGGAAGCAGAGGATGCAGAGGTGGAAGCAGAGGATGCAGAGGTGGAAGCAGAGGATTCAGAGATGGAAGCAGAGGATCCAAAGGTGGAAGCAGAGGATTCAGAGGTGGAAGCAGAGGATTCAGAGGTGGAAGCAGAGGATTAAAAGGTGGAAGCAGAGGATTCAGAGGTGGAAGCAGAGGATTCAGAGGTGGAAGCAGAGGATTCAGAGATGGAAGCAGAGGATTCAGAGGTGGAAGCAGAGGATTCAGAGATGGAAGCAGAGGATGCAGAGGTGGAAGCAGAGGATGCAGAGGTGGAAGCAGAGGATTCAGAGGTGGAAGCAGAGGATTCAGAGATGGAAGCAGAGGATGCAGAGGTGGAAGCAGAGGATGCAGAGGTGGAAGCAGAGGATTCAGAGGAGGAAGCAGAGGATTCAGAGATGGAAGCAGAGGATTCAGAGGTGGAAGCAGAGGATTCAGAGGTGGAAGCAGAGGATTCAGAGGTGGAAGCAGAGGATGCAGAGGTGGAAGCAGAGGATTCAGAGGTGGAAGCAGAGGATGCAGAGGTGGAAGCAGAGGATTCAGAGGTGGAAGCAGAGGATTCAGAGATGGAAGCAGAGGATTCAGAGGTGGAAGCAGAGGATTCAGAGATGGAAGCAGAGGATTCAGAGGTGGAAGCAGAGTATGCAGAGGTGGAAGCAGAGGATGCAGAGGTGGAAGCAGAGGATGCAGAGGTGGAAGCAGAGGATGCAGAGGTGGAAGCAGAGGATTCAGAGGTGGAAGCAGAGGATTCAGAGGTGGAAGCAGAGGATTCAGAGGTGGAAGCAGAGGATTCAGAGGTGGAAGCAGAGGATTAAAAGGTGGAAGCAGAGGATTCAGAGGTGGAAGCAGAGGATTCAGAGGTGGAAGCAGAGGATGCAGAGGTGGAAGCAGAGGATTCAGAGGTGGAAGCAGAGGATTCAGAGGTGGAAGCAGAGGATTCAGAGGTGGAAGCAGAGGATTCAGAGGTGGAAGCAGAGGATTCAGAGGTGGAAGCAGAGGATGCAGAGGTGGAAGCAGAGGATTCAGAGATGGAAGCAGAGGATGCAGAGGTGGAAGCAGAGGATGCAGAGGTGGAAGCAGAGGATTCAGAGGTGGAAGCAGAGGATTCAGAGGTGGAAGCAGAGGATTCAGAGGTGGAAGCAGAGGATGCAGAGGTGGAAGCAGAGGATGCAGAGGTGGAAGCAGAGGATGCAGAGGTGGAAGCAGAGGATTCAAAGGTGGAAGCAGAGGACTCAGAGATGGAAGCAGAGGACTCAGAGATGGAAGCAGAGGACTCAGAGATGGAAGCAGAGGACTCAGAGATGGAAGCAGAGGACTCAGAGGTGGAAGCAGAGGATTCAGAGGTGGAAGCAGAGGATTCAGAGGTGGAAGCAGAGGATTCAGAGGTGGAAGCAGAGGATGCAGAGGTGGAAGCAGAGGATTCAGAGGTGGAAGCAGAGGATTAAAAGGTGGAAGCAGAGGATTCAGAGGTGGAAGCAGAGGATTCAGAGGTGGAAGCAGAGGATGCAGAGGTGGAAGCAGAGGATTCAGAGGTGGAAGCAGAGGATTCAGAGATGGAAGCAGAGGATTCAGAGGTGGAAGCAGAGGATGCAGAGGTGGAAGCAGAGGATGCAGAGGTGGAAGCAGAGGATGCAGAGGTGGAAGCAGAGGATTCAGAGGTGGAAGCAGAGGATTCAGAGGTGGAAGCAGAGGATGCAGAGGTGGAAGCAGAGGATTCAGAGGTGGAAGCAGAGGATTCAGAGGTGGAAGCAGAGGATGCAGAGGTGGAAGCAGAGGCAAGAAATGGAAGGTTAGGACATGTTTAATCTCACCTCATCAGGTGGGAATTCAACATCTCCACAAAAAAAAGTGCAACTTCGTGGCCTGGGGTATGAAATGGGGGATCAGGGGTTCCTCCAGCTCAGGTTTGAGGGCCCATGACAAAACCATACTCAGAGTACAAGGTGAGAGCCAGGTGCAGCCATCTGTCTGTGTTTGGGGGGCACACCCCCCAGGTTTCTCAGAGCTAAGACCCTCTCCAAGACACCCCCAGAGCTTTAGGAAGGTTCAGGCAGAGAGAAAATGCCAAGCAACATCATGGCCTTGCTGCATCTCAGAGAAGTCAAGACAAGAAGAGAATTAAACCTGAATTTTTATAAAAAAAAAACAAACCAAACAACCAACCACAGCACTGCCCAAGCATTCCTGCAGCTTGGCTGGAGATTTTTTTCCAAGCTAGCTTGGCCCCAGCTGAATATATTTTAGCATGACTGACACAAGTACCTTGGAATGAAGTCTGACTTGGGGAGTTTCTGTTGTCCCTCCTGCAGCCCATTGGCTCTGCTCCCTCTGGACAGCCCATCTGCTCATTGATTCAGCAAATCCTTCTGCTTCCTGATTCCCTTCCAGCAAAAGGTTAGTGGGGTCAGCTCAAACCACCAATTTAAGCTGTTTAAGCTCATCCTGCCAATTTTCCTCCCCCCCCAACAGCAAACTGGAGGGTGCTGACACAAGCACGAGCTGGGGGAGAGCAGCAACAGGCTCAGAAAGGAGGAGTTCAGGCACGGTTGGATGGATAAAAAGAGGCTCATCCAGAGTTTAAAGCTTTTAAAGCTTCCTCTGCTCCTCAGGGTTCTTCCCCTGCCTCAGGGAAGCTGCTGGGAGAAGATCCTGGGGTTTTTGGCAGCAGCAAAGGGGGCATCACCCTCAGGGCCTCAGCTCCCACCAGGCCAGAGCAGCTCCAGCCAGGAGGGGTTTCCAAGGAAAGGCAGGGAAGGAGTTTTCCCTGGAGTTTTCCAGGAGTTGAGCAGAAAGCTGATGGATTTTGAGACGGGGAGGAAACACGTGAGGAAAAGCCAGGAACTCCCAAACCATGGAGTTTGTTTTTTTTTTTTTTATGTCAACCAAGCACTGGGACATCCCAAGAAGCAAAAAGTTTTCCCTCCCAAGGAAGCAGAAAACACCCCCCTCCCCCCCATTTTGTACCCCCTGATGGGCAGTGCTGTCACCAACACTCACTTTTTGGGCAAAATTAAGGAAGCATTGGCTATTTTGGGGCTCAAGAATGATCTTCAAGGAGAGGCCAAAGCTGCCCTGGGATGGGGGGGTTGGGGTTAGGGTGGGGGATTAAGGGGTAGAGGTAAGGGGAGTGGGGGAGTTAGGGGGGTGGGGGGGCTAGGGAGGTGGGGGGGTTAAAGGGGTGGGGGGGGGTTAAAGGGGTGGGGGGGGTTAAAGGGGGTGGGGGGGGTTAAAGGGGGTGGGGGGGGTTAAAGGGGGTGGGGGGGAGTTAAAGGGGGTGGGGGGGAGTTAAAGGGGGTGGGGGGGAGTTAAAGGGGGTGGGGGGGAGTTAAAGGGGGTGGGGGGGAGTTAAAGGGGGTGGGGGGGAGTTAAGGGGGTGGGGGGGGAGTTAAGGGGGTGGGGGGGGAGTTAAGGGGGTGGGGGGGGAGTTAAGGGGGTGGGGGGGGAGTTAAGGGGGTGGGGGGGGAGTTAAGGGGGTGGGGGGGTGTTAAGGGGGTGGGGGGGAGTTAAGGGGTGGGGGGGGAGTTAAGGGGTGGGGGGGGAGTTAAGGGGTGGGGGGGGAGTTAAGGGGTGGGGGGGGAGTTAAGGGGGTGGGGGGGGAGTTAAGGGGGTGGGGGGGGAGTTAAGGGGGTGAGGGGGAGTTAAGGCAGTGGGGGGGAGTTAAGGGGTGGGGGGGTTAAAGGGGTGGGGGGGTTAAAGGGGTGGGGGGGTTAATGGGGTGGGGGGGGTTAATGGGGTGGGGGGGGTTAATGGAGTGGGGGGGTGTTAAGGGGTGGGGGGGAGTTAAGGGGGTGGGGGGGAGTTAAGGGGTGGGGGGGAGTTAAGGGGTGGGGGGGTTAAAGGGGTGGGGGGGGTGTTAAAGAGGTGGGGGGCTGTTAAAGGGGTGGGGGGGGTTAATGGGGTGGGGGGGTTAATGGGGTGGGGGGGTTAAAGGGGTGGGGGATAAAGGGGTGGGGGATAAAGGGGTGGGGGATAAAGGGTACAGAGCTGATGCTGTCAGCTGAGGGGATCTGATGGCTGAGCACGGGTGCACTGAGTGCATGGAGGAATAATTGACCTGGGCATGGGGAGGTGGGGAATCCCAATCTGGGTTGGGTTGGAAGGGACCTTCAGGATCATTGAATTCCAACCCCCTGGATGTGCAGGGACCCCTCCCACAGCCCAGGTTGCTCCAAGCCCCATCCAACCTGGGCTGAGACACTGCCAGGGATGGGGCAGCCACAGCTTCCCTGGGAAACCTGCTCCAGGCTCTCACCATCCTCAAATTCAAAAATTTCTACCTAAAATCTCATCTCAATCTCCCCTCTTCCAGTTGAAAGGCATCACCCTATATCCCATCCCTCCAGGCCCTTGTCCCAAGTCCCTCCCCAGCTTTCCTGGAGCCCCTTCAGGCACTGGAAGCTGCTCCAAGGGCTCCCCACAACCTTTTCTCTTCTCCATCCCTCACACCACCTCTGTGGCCACCTCTGGACTCATTCCAACACTTCCAAACCTCCTCCCTGCCCCATTCCACAGCCCATCTCCCAGCTTCACACCAGGGTGGGCTCAAGCCCCCCTTCCCCCCATCTTTCCCCTGGAATTTGGTCCTGCAGGATGAGGCTGAGCCCCCGCAAACTCATCAGACCTCCTGGCCCAACAACAAACACAGACCCAGACCCAGACCCAGACCAGACACTTATCTACTGCTGGAACCAGAGGGAGGGGACACTGGGGGGAGAAGGGGGACAGAGGGAAGAGGAGGGAAGAGAGGAGGGAGAAGAGAGGAGGAAGGGAGAGAGGAGGGAGGGAGAGAGGAGGGAGGGAGAGAGGAGGGAGGGAGAGAGGGGAGAGGGGGAGAGGGGGGAGAGGGGGAGAGAGGGGGGAGAGGGGGGAGAGGGGGAGAGGGGGAGAGGGGGGAGAGGGGGGAGAGGGGGGAGAGGGGGGAGAGGGGGGAGAGGGGGGAGAGGGGGGAGAGGGGGAAGATGGGAGAGGGGGGGAGATGGGAGAGGGGGGGAGATGGGAGAGGGGGGGAGATGGGAGAGGGGGGGAGATGGGAGAGGGGGGAGATGGAGAGAGGGGGGAAGATGGGAGAGGGGGGAAGATGGGAGAGGGGGAGAAGGGAGAGGGGGAGAAGGGAGAGGGGGAGAAGGGAGAGGGGGAGAAGGGAGAGGGGGAGAGAGAGGGAGAAAGAGAGAGAGAGAGAGGGAGAAAGAGAGAGAGAGGGAGAAAGAGAGAGAGAGGAGAAAGAGAGAGAGAGGGAGAAGAGAGAGAGAGGGAGAAAGAGAGAGAGAGGGAGAAAGAGAGGGAGAGGGAGAAAGAGAGGGAGAGGAGAAAGAGAGGGAGAAAGAGAGGGAGAAAGAGAGGGAGAAAGAGAGGAGAAAGAGAGGGAGAAAGAGAGGGAGAAAGAGAGGGAGAAAAGAGAGAGGAGAGGGGGAGAGAGAAAGAGAGGGAGAGGGGAGAGAGGAGGGAGAGAGGAGGGAGAGAGGAGGGAGAGAGGAGGGAGAGAGGAGGGAGAGAGGAGGGAGAGAGGAGGGAGAGAGGAGGGAGAGAGAGGAGGGAGAGAGGAGGGAGAGGAGGGAGAGGAGGGAGAGGAGGGAGAGGAGGGAGAGGAGGGAGAGGAGGGAGAGGAGGGAGAGGAGGGAGAGGAGGGAGAGGAGGGGAAGGAAGAGAGGGGGAGAAGGAAGAGAAGGGGAGAAGGGGAGAGGGGGGGACAAGAGAGAGGGGGGGAGAAGGAAGAGAGGGGAGAAGGAAGAGAGGGGGAGAAGGAAGAGAAGGGGATGTAAGGGGAGAGGGGGGGACAAGAGAGAGGGGGGAGAAGAGAGAGGGGGGGAGAAGGGAAGAGGGGGGAGAAGGGGGAGAAGGAAGAGGGTGAGAGAAGAATGAGGAGGGAGAAGGAAGAGAGGGGGAGAAGGAAGAGAGGAAAACCGGTGCCCCCCCCCTCCCTCCGCCGCACCTTGGTCCGGCGGCCGCTGCTCCCCCGCTCTCCTCCACCTCCTCCTCCGGCAGCCGTGGTGGCGGCGGGTTCGGTTCGGGCCTGTTGCCTTCGGGCCCAGGTAGAGAGGCGACTGCGGCAGAGAGGGCAGCAAAGGCCGGGGCCCTGCAGGCAGCGCTGGAAACAAGCGAGGCAGAGCGAGTGCGGCACGGAGGCGTCACCGCTTCCACCAAGGCCTGGCGGCAAACCGGGCACTCCGGCACCCCCAGCACCACCACCTCTCTTCCTCTGCCTCTTCCAACGCTACTCCCGAAGCACCGGGACGGCTCCCACCCCGCCGCCGCCTCCCTCTCCTGCCCGGGACCGCGGCCCTCCCGCCCGGGCCCGCAGCCGCCGCCGCCATTTTCTCACACTTTGAAGGATTGAGGATGAGGGGAAAGGGGGGGGGTGGGGGTGTGGGTGAGGGGGTTGCCCCGCCCACTCGCTTCGGCCCCGCCCACTCGCTGCATTATTCATGAGGGAGGGGATGCGCCCCCCCTCCCCACGCGCTTGGCATCTGTGAGCGGGGCGGGCGTGGCTAAACGAGGACCACGCCCTCTTTTCTCAGACCACGCCTTCTAATTGAATATTAATGAGCGCCGTGGTCTGGCGCCGCGGTGGGAGCTCGCACGCTCCCCGCACCGCGCTGAGGGCTGGAAATGGGAATGCGGGAATGGGGCTGGGAAAAGGAGAGTGGAGAAGGCTCCGGTGAGGGGGCAGCCACGGGAAGGGCCTCTCTGCGCTGTCTTTTCTCCTCCGGGCTGATTTCTCCGAGGAGGCAGCAGCGTTATGGATGCTGTGTCACAGAATCACGGAAATTTGGGGGTTTTTTCTCGATAGGAAAATAATCAGGGATTCCTGGTACTCCACTCCTAGGTGTAGAGGGAACTGCTGAAGTTTTAGTTAAGCCCAGAATCCTGAAGGTTGGAAAGGAGCTCTGGGATCCTCGGCTCCAACCCTTGATCCACTCGCCCCGTGGTTCCCAGACCTGAAAAGAATCCCAGAACCATTTGGGTTGGAAGGGAGCTCAGAGCTCCTCAAGTCCAACCCTTGATCCACTCCCCCCGTGGTTCCCAGCCCATGGCACTGAGTGCCACATCCAGGCTCTTTTGAAATATCTCCAGGGATGGAGAATCCACCCCTTCCTGGGCAGCCATTCCAATGCCTGATCCCCCTCTCAGCAAGAAATTCTTTCGAATGTCCAACCTAAACCTCCCTGGCACAACTTGAGACCATGGCCTCTTGTCTTGCTGAGAGTTGCCTGGAAAAGAGCCCAACCCCCCCCTGGCTCCAACCTCCTTTCAGGGACTTGGAGAGAGTGATGAGGTCTCCCCTGAGCCTCCTCTTCTCCAGACTGAACACCCCCAACTCTCTCAGCCTGTTCCAGGCTCTCCCCACCCTCAAAGTCAAGAATTTCTTCCCCATCTCCAACCTCAATCTCCCCTTTCTCTCCAAATTTTAACCCATTTCTCCTGTTCTCTCACAGAATCCCAGAACCATTTGGGTTGGAAAGGACCTCTGGGATCCTCAAGTCCAACCCTTGATCCACTCCCCCCGTGGTTCCCAGCCCATGGCACTCAGTGCCACATCCAGGCTCTTTTGAAATATCTCCAGGGATGGAGAATCCACCCCTTCCCTGGGCAGCCCATTCCAATGCCTCAGCACCCTCTCTGCAAAGAATTCCTTCCTAAGATCTAACCTAAACCTAAATCCAGCTCTGCCAGGGGAGCTTTAGGTTGGATATTAGGAAGAAATTCTTAATCCGTGGCCTCTTGTCTTGCTGAGAGTTGCCTGGGAGCAGGGGAGTGGAACAAGGGTTGGACTTGGTGGTCTCAGAGCTCCTTTCCAACCCAAATGGTTCTGTGAGAGTAGAAGGGAAATGGGTTAGAACTTGGAGAGGGGAGATTGAGGTTGAATGTGAGGAAGAAATTCTGGAATTTGAGGGTGGGGAGAGCCTGGAAAAGGTTGAGAGAGTTGGGGGTGTTCAGTCTGGAGGAGAGGAGAGGAGAAGAGAAGAGAAGAGAAGAGAAGAGAAGAGAGAGAAGAGAAGAGAAGAGAAGGAGAAGGAGAAGGAGAAGGAGAAGGAGAAGGAGAAGGAGAAGGAGAAGGAGAAGGAGAAGGAGAAGGAGAAGGAGAAGGAGAAGGAGAAGGAGAAGGAGAAGGAGAAGGAGAAGGAGAAGGAGAAGGAGAAGGAGAAGGAGAAGGAGAAGGAGAAGGAGAAGGAGAAGGAGAAGGAGAAGGAGAAGGAGAAGGAGAAGGAGAAGGAGAAGGAGAAGGAGAAGGAGAAGGAGAAGGAGAAGGAGAAGGAGAAGGAGAAGGAGAAGGAGAAGGAGAAGGTTCTGGGGAGCCCTTGGAGCAGCTTCCAGTGCCTGAAGGGGCTCCAGGAAAGCTGGGGAGGGATTTGGGACAAGGGCCTGGAGGGATGGGATGAGGGGGAAGGGTTTCCAGCTGCAAGAGGGGAGATGGAGAGGAGATCTTGGGGAGGGAGAAATTGTTTGGGGTGAGGGTGCTGAGCCCCTGTCCCAGGGTGCCCAAGGAAGCTGTGGCTGCCCCATCCCTGGCAGTGTCTCAGCCCAGGCTGGATTTGTTTCATGTCCCTAAGGATCAGCTCCAAACGTTCTTTAAATCCCTCCAGGGATGGGGACTCCACCACCCTCCTGGGCCATCCCCGTGGTGAGATTTAGGGTGATCACCCCAACCCCATCCCCTGGTGGGTGTTCAATGACATCTGCAGAATACTGAAGAACTTTCAGCCAGGGAAGAGCTGTGGGTGAGCAGGGGAAGCTCCGTGCCTCAGTTTCCCCACTCAGAGCAGCCACACCACATGGGGGGGGGATCATGGATGATATTTTTGTGCTTTTTTTCCAGCTGAGCAGGGTGGAGGCCGGGGGCTCCACTGCCTTCATCCACGCCAACCTCAGTGTGCCCGTGGTTAAGGTGAGGAGGAGCAGGGGGAGCACCCTGAGCTCTTTTGGGGGTCTCAAACCCCAACCCCCGGGCTTCCCTTTGTCTTTTGGGGTGCCAAAACCTCATCTTGGGGATCCCACCTCTCATTTTGGGGTGCTAAACCCCAACCCCTGGGCTCCCCTTTGTCTTTTGGGGTGTCAGAACTGAGTGCCATGGGCTGGGAACCAAGGGGGGAGTGGATCAAGGGTTGGACTTGAGGATCCCAGAGCTCCTTTCCATCCCAAATGGTTCTGGGATTCTGTGATCTCAAATTATTGTTGGGCTGAGGTTGATGGAGCTGCCTCAGATCCCTGTGTTTTCTCAGGTTGGGGTTTAACACCTAAAAAGGTTGGACTTGAAGGTCTCTGAGGTCCCTTTCCACTTGGCATTCCATGAATCTTTGACCTTCACCCTTGGGTGGGGGGCTCAGAGAATGTCTGAGGTTCAACCCAACCCTCTGGCTGCCTCCAGCCAACTTCCAGCCTCCTCCCAACGAGATCCAATTCTTTAAAAAGACCCCAAAAATCCCTCTCTGCTAACTTAATAATTTCTCTTTCTTATATCCACAATCAGTGTTCCTTTTCCAGGAACTTTTTGGACTCCACAGCTTGCCTGGAACATCCAGAAGCCAAGAGATGGAGAGCTTCAACTTGGCTTTCAGGTTGGCCATAAATATCCAGGCCCTTCATGGGTTAATTTAGAAGGTTATAAACTAACAAAGCATAAGGGCTGTCACCACATCAACCCTTTAGTTTAACCATTTCTGGGTAATATTCAGGTATTCACTCAGGATTTTTGAACCATGGGTTTTGGAGGAACCCAAACCCCCAGTTTGCAGCCTCAGGTTGAGCCCTTCCAGCTCACACCCACATCCTAAAACTTTTAGGTCACCCCTAAACCATCATTTTCCATTGCTGCTTGAAAAAAAGACTTAAAATAAACCTCAAAGTCTTTAGCACTTCTGCTAAATAACTCCCTGAGGAAAGGTAAAAGGGGTGGTGGGGGAAGTCCCACACCAGTTTAATTGAGAATTATGGAACCTCAGACTGGTTTGGGTTGGAAAGGAACCTTCAAGCTCATCCAGTTCCAATCCTTCATGGGCAACTTCCTTGGGACACCTGGGCCAGGGTCTCAGCACCCTCAAAATAAAGATTTTCTTCCTACTATGTAATCTAAATCTCCCCTCTTTAAGTTTTAAGCCATTAATTTCTTTTTTTTTTTTTTTTTTTTTTTTTTTTTGGCACCTTCTGTAAGGACTGAGGTTGGGGAATTAGAGCAGGAGAAGCTGTTTCTTTGGATGGGAAGGGAGATGTGGGACAATCCCTGCCACAGTTTGCTGTGGGAATGAGGGGAGGATGAGTGTATGTCCTGGTTTGGGCCAGGATAGAGGTGATTTTCTGTCTTGTACTTTTGCCGTGACAGTGTAATAGAGATTTAGGGATTTTTTTTAATTTTCTTTTTTTTTTTTTTCCAGGAGGTTTTAGGTTCCCAGGAGGTTTTAGGTTCCCAAGTTTCTCTGGTGTCTCTGCAGCCATCACTTCTGCCATGTAGCTGGAATTTATATTTCTGAGCAGGGAGCTCAGATTTTGGATTAAGGGCAGTGGAGGCTCCAGGGACCTCTAAATTTTTGGGACTATTGGGAGAGATTCTGCTCACCCAGGGACATTCAAAGGCTTCTGGAAGGCATCGTGTGGGTGCAGGAGCCTGATGGATCTGCTCAGCCTCTTCTCAAAGATCTCCACCAGTGGAACTCTGAAATTTTCCCAACTCATCCGTCCCATTTTATTCATTATTTTTATTTTTATTTATTTCTCACTCTTACTTTCATTTCTCTTATTTAAATTTAAACCTAGGACTTGTCCTGTCCCACTGGGATGTCTCCCCCTGTCTGAATATTTATTTCTATTACATATGAGAAACAGAGGAAGAAATCTCCAATACCAGGATGGCTCAGAAGATAAATTTCTTCTCCCAGCCATGCTCCTGTTTTGATGCCCCTGGTTGCTGCTGCTTCCATCCCAGTGTTTTCCATCCCACTGTTTTCCATCCCAGAGTTTTCCATCCCAGCTTCTCCAGTGCCTTCCCCCAGGATTTTGCTTCCTTCATCTTCAGGCGTGGAAGAACTTCTTTAATAACCCTCAGCTGAGGTGCCAGGGGGGACTTTATTTTTTTTTTTTTATTTTATTTTCCTGTGAAGGCCAAAGGAGCATCACATCTGTGTCTGGTTTTATTTTAAGGCCAGACAGAGCTCTCCCTTTTCTGTCTATTTTGCCTTAAACCCAGATGTCAGGAGTGCTTGGGATGGGACTGAGAGCATGAGTTGGCTTGGAAGGTTTCTACATTTCCTTGAAGAACTGATTTAATTTGGGGGGAATCACAGAATCCTAGAATTGTCTGGGTTGGAAGGGAGCTCAGAGCTCCTCAAGTCCAACCCTTGATCCACTCCCCCCGTGGTTCCCAGCCCGTGGCACTCAGTGCCACATCCAGGCTCTTTTGAAATAGCTCCAGGGATGGAGAATCCACCCCTTCCCTGGGCAGCCCATTCCAATGCCTGATCCCCCTCTCCATCAAGAAATTCTTTCTCATGTCCAACCTAAACCTCCCCTGGCACAACTTGAGACCATGGCCTCTTGTCTTGCTGAGAGTTGCCTGGGAAAAGAGCCCAACCCCCCCCTGGCTCCAACCTCCTTTCAGGGACTTGGAGAGAGTGATGAGGTCTCCCCTGAGCCTCCTCTTCTCCAGCCTCAACACCCCCAGCTCCCTCAGCCCTTCCTCACAGCATTTCTGCTGGATCCCTTCACCAGCCCAGTTGCCTCCTTTGGACCTGCTCCAGCACCTCAAGCTCCTTCCTGAGCTCAGGGGCCCAGAACTGGACACAGGACTCAAGCTCTGGCCTCCCCAGGGCTGAGCACAGGGGCAGAATCCCTTCCCTGGACCTGCTGGCCACGCTCTTCCTCAGCCAGCCCAGGATGCCATTGGCCTTCTTGGCCACCTGGGCACACTGCTGCCTCCTCTTCAGCTTCCTGGCAGGCCCAGCTCCCTCTCTGTCTGGCTGCTCTCCAATATTGAAGCCAAGCTGCTTTCAGGTTCAGAATCCTCCTGCAGAGGAATTTGGTGCTTCCAGGGGGTTTCCTGCCCACCCAGCTCCATCACTTGCCCCTCACCCATCCCTTTCCAGTGGGGTCCCTGGTCCCACCAGCACCTTTGGGTGCAGGGAAAGGGAATCAGAGGAAATCGAGGCCAGGCCGCACTGGTTGCTATGGAAATCTCTTGTGCTGTTTTTCTGGGTTTTTTTCATCTTTTTTCCTGGGGTGCAAAACCCATCTCTATTTTCACCCTACTTCGTCACGTCCCTCTCTGGCCCTACAACTTTGGACCTCCCTGAAAGAGCCACGGGTGGAGAGGAGAAGGGAAGATCCCAACCTCAAAATATGTTCCAGGCCCTTGCTAGGGGTGGTAATTTCCTTGCTGCCTCCCCCACACTTCAATTTTTATTTGTCAAAGGATTTTGTCAAGGATTTTGGTGCCTCCAGCCTTGCCCTGCTGGAGACCCCCAAAAATCCTGGTTGACAAAAAAGCTGCTTGCCAGGAAATTAAAAAAAAAATATATTAAACTGTAGTGATTTTATTAAGTTAAATGGCAATGTGGAGGAGGCAGAGGTTTGGTGCTGGGCTTGGTTCAGACACTATATTTAAATATTTCAGACACTATATATTTAAATATCAATATATTTTATCTATTTATAAATATATAGATATAAATATTTCTTGTATTAAAGAGTCATTTTATGCTGTGACTTCACTGGGTCAACCTGGGAAGTTTGGCTCACCTGGAGATGTGGAGAATCTCACTCTCCCTGCTGGGGAGATATAAATATAAATATATTTATAAATATAAATATATTTATATATAAATATAAATATAAATATAAATATAAATATAAATATAAATATAAATATAAATATAAATATAAATATAAATATAAATATATAGATATAAATATAATTATAGATATAAACATAATTTTTATATTAATAAAAAGAAATATATTTTATATATTCATAAATATAGAAATATATTTTATATATTCATAAATATATAGATAAAATAAATATATAAATAAAATAAAAATAGAAAATAAAAATAAAAATAAAAATAAATATTTCTTGTATTAAAGAGTCATTTTATGCTGTGACTTCACTGGGTCAACCTGTGGAGTTTGGCTCATCTGGAGATGTGAGAATCTCACTCTCCCTGCTGGGATTCAGGGATAAAAGCAGCAAATTCCAGCTGGGTTGGAAGGGATTTTCAGGATCACCCGTTCCAGGCACGTTGGGGTTTTCTCCAAACCCCAAAAGCTCCAAGACAGAGATGACCTTGAAGCTTCTGCAGTTTAATGGCAGGGAAACACCCCAGAGGTGGAGGATGAGGGGCTGGGGATGATCAAAAAAAATCTGAAATATTTCTCAGGGAGTCAAAGTCATGCCCCAGCTGCATGAGGGAACCCAGGGGATGGAACACAACTTGCAGAAGGGTTTGGGAGCTCATTCATGGCCAGGAGACCACCATGGCCTTCCAAATATAAATATAAATATAAATATAAATATAAATATAAATATAAATATAAATATAAATATAAATATATTTTATATTAATAAAAATAGAAATATATTTTATATATTCATAAATATATAAATATATTTAATATATTAATAAATACATAGATAAATATAAATATATAGATAAAAATAAATATATAAATAAAATACAATAGACAATAAAAATAAAAATAAAAATGAAAATAAAAATAAACATAAAAATAAAAATAAAAATGAAAATAAAAATAAACATAAAAATAAAAATAAAAATAAAAATAAAAATGAAAATAAACATAAAAATAAAAATAAAAATGAAAATGAAAATAAAAATAAAAATAAAAATAAATATTTCTTGTATTAAAGAGTCATTTTATGCTGTGACTTCACTGGGTCAACCTGTGGAGTTTGGCTCATCTGGGGGTGTGAGAATCTCACTCTCCCTGCTGGGATTCAGGGATAAAAGCAGCAAATTCAAGATTTTTATTTTTTTTTTCCCCACAAAGGGTGAAACTCAGCCATAGGAGTGGAAGTGGAGAGGTTTCCCTGATTGTCCTGGAATCTTCCCTGGAGCAACAGCAGCAGGGAGGACCTGTACATGGTGCATGGAACCAGCTCCATCCTGGAGGGCTCTGTAGGTTTGTCCTGGTTTGGGGCAGGAAAAAGGGAATTTTCTTGGCCTTTTGCTTCCAGCTGAGTCTCTTGTAAGCAGCTGCACTGCTGAAATGAACAGCAAGTTTCTCAGGCAGTGGCTGCTGCTGGGACTGATCCCACTCCATGGTTACAGTTCCAGCTGGAGCCTGGGGTGCAGAACCAGGGACACTGCTCAGCTCTGAGCAACATTTTGCCCTCCAGAAGGAGAAAAGGAGTCAAGAGGTCCCACCTGGAACCCTCCTTTGGGGAGGAAGGGACAAGAGAGATGCCAGAATTGACCAAACAGAGGATTCCATCCCATCCACCTCATCCTCAGGAGAAATTGGAGGGATCCCCAGGCTCAAACCCCTTCCTGCTTCCCCTTCTTCCCCTCTCCCTCTTTGCTTGGGCATCCTGGGAGGATCCCATCCCTTCCTCTGCCTCTGCTCCTGATCCATCCCAGCCTGAATCTGTGTGTTCCTGCCTCCAGCTCCCAACTGCTGCTGACTCCAGGATTCCAGCCTGGATTTTCCCAGAGCTGCCCTGCAGCCTGGGTGGTGACCTGAGAGTTCTTGGGGGAAAGGGGGGAGGAACCTGGGATCCATTTTCCTGTCTATTTGTATAGATTGAGTCATTTTTCCTATTTCTCATCCCTGTTTCCTTCAAGCTGTGTAGTTCAGTTCCCAACCCATCAGTCTCTCTCCCTTATTCTCTCTCCTTTCTTTATCAGGGAGGGGAATTAATAGAGCAGCTGTTAATTGGTTTAATTGCCAGGCAGTGTTACACCCTGACAGTTTTCTATCAGAAATTCTGCCAAATTACCCTTGTACATCCAGCCCCCCCCTCCCTGGAGTTTCTTTTCCATGTCTCCAGCTTCTATTCCAACCCAAACCCCTTCCAGGCTCTAAGGTTCCCAGTTGGAAAACTAAAGTTGGATGTGTGAGGGAATTGTTTTATGATGAAGGAGGTGAGACAGGTTGCCTGGAAAAGTTCTGGAAGTGTTCAAGGTGAGGTCGGATGGGGCTTTGATCCAAATAATCTCTTGGAAGTTGTCCCATGGCTTGGTTGGTCTGGGTGATGTTCTGTCAAGGTCCAATCCCTCCCCAAACCTTTCTGGGATTCTATGGTTTGGGATGTGGAGCTCAGCACTGACCTGCAGAGGGTATCCTAAGCCTGTGCAAAGCTCCAGCCTGGGATCCTGCTATTCCAAACCAAATCCTCTGCCTTGCCTGGGGAATATTTCTCTCCTTCCCACCTCTCCCGAGGAGCTGGAAGGGTTTTTACCATCACTGCTTCTCTTTGTGGCCCTGTCCAGACCCTTGGGGTGCAGGTGGGGATGTGTTCCATGTTTGGACAGGTCTGGGGCACCGTGTTCCCTTTTTTTTCTGCTCTGACCTTCCCCTTGGATTTTCCCAAACTCACTTCACCCCTCCCTCTTATTTGGATGCTGAGCTCCATCCCTGGGGGAGAATCTGGAGAGCTGGGACTAGGAGGGGGTCCCCAACACAAGAAAAACATGGGATCTGTTGGAGCAGTTCCAGAGGAGGTCATGGAGATGATTTGAGGGCTGGGAGAGGAGAAGGAGAAGGAGAAGGAGAAGGAGAAGGAGAAGGAGAAGGAGAAGGAGAAGGAGAAGGAGAAGGAGAAAGGAGAAGGAGAAGGAGGAGGAGGAGGAGGAGAAGAAGGAGAAGAAGGAGAAGAGAAGGGAAAAGAGAAAAAAGAGAAGAGAAGAGAAGAGAAGAGAAGAGAAGAGAAGAGAAGAGAAGAGAAGAGAAGAGAAGAGAAGAGAAGAGAAGAGAAGAGGAAGAAAAGCTTTTGATTGAAAAGAGAAGAGGAGAAGGTTCTGGGGAGCCCTTGGAGCAGCTCCCAGTGCCTGAAGGGGCTCCAGAAAAGCTGGGGAGGGACTTGGGACAAGGGCCTGGAGGGATGGGATGAGGGGGAAGGGTTTCCAGCTGCAAGAGGGGAGATGGAGAGGAGATCTTGGGGAGGGAGAAATTGTTTGGGGTGAGGGTGCTGAGCCCCTGTCCCAGGGTGCCCAAGGAAGCTGTGGCTGCCCCATCCCTGGAATCTCAGCCCAGGTTGGATGGGGCTTGGAGCAACCTGGGCTGTGGGAGGGGTCCCTGCACATCCAGGGGTTGAACTTGAGATGATCTTTAAGGACACTTGCAACCCAAACCATTCTCTGGATCTCTTCCTCACTGTCCTCTCTCTGTTGCTCCCTATAAACTCTTCATCCTGCTTTCTCCATGTGCTTGGCAACACACTCAGACACTCAGAAATCCACCAGTCCAGCTGGGACTACATGAGACTATTGGGAAATTCTCTTTTTTAAGCCTCACCAGTCATGGACAGCCTTTGGGATTCCTCCACTGCTCAGATTCACACAAAACTCCCTCTGCTTACAGCAGAATCATGGAATGGGTTGGGTTGGAAGGGACATTAAAGGTGATGCAGTTCCAAGCAGCTATGGGTGGCTGCACAGATGTTCTCAGACCCTGACAACAACTCCACAAAGCCCTTGGGAACACATTTTGCCTTCAAGATGCTCTAAAAAATGATGCTGCCACCAACAGAAGTCTGGGAAGGGTCTGCAGGGTGTCAGATCATAGAATCCTAGAATTGTCTGGGATGGAAGGGACCTCAGAGCTCATCAAGTCCAACCCTTGATCCACTCCCCCCGTGGTTCCCAGCCCATGGCACTGAGTGCCACATCCAGGCTCTTTGGAAATATCTCCAGGGATGGAGAATCCACCCCTTCCCTGGGCAGCCCATTCCAATGCCTGATCCCCCTCTCCAGCAAGAAATTCTTTCTAATGTCCAACCTAAACCTCCCCTGGCACAACTTGAGACCATGGCCTCTTGTCTTGCTGAGAGTTGCCTGGGAAAAGAGCCCAACCCCCCCCTGGCTCCAACCTCCTTTCATTTTGCCTTCAAGATGCTCTAAGAAATGATGTTGCCACCACCAGAAGTCTTGGAAGTGTCTGCAGGGTGTCAGATGGCTGCTCCTCCTCTTCCCCAGAGCATCAGTCAGGAGAGAGAGAGTGAGGTCCTCAAGCATGGGGATGTCCTCTGAAAAAAAAACCAAAACTTTTGGAGGTTGAGGTTCTGGGTGAGACCTCCTGAAGCTCCTGAGTGAGGCTGATTTTCACACCCAGCCCCTTGGGCAAAGCAAGGTCTGGGACTTCTCCACCTCCGTGAGCTCCACCTGAGCTGGATGCTCAGCCCAGACACGAGATGCCTCCAAGAGACCTTCAGCTGGGGCTCTCAGCACCATTCATCACTCCTCAGGATGGGAGCTTGGGATCAGACGTGGTGTAAGGGGGGGTCTGGAGGAGAATTGCACCCAGAGGCAGCTGGGGAGGTGTTGCTTGGTGCCTCAGGACACGTTCAGGGGTGACTCCTACCTTGGAGGAACATCTCCTGCCATCGCTCAGCCAAAGCCAGGATGGAGAGGTGGCTCCAGGGAGAAATCCCAGGGTGGGAAGGAGGTTTCTCCTCTCCTGTGCTCTCCCTGCTGGGATTTACAGCTTTACTCCACCTCTGGGTGAAGGCAGGAGAAGGAACAGTGCTCTTGGCCCAGTTTGAAGCATCCTTGCCAGCTTTCCTCTTCCCATTCCAACTGGAGCTGCCAAAGGATGAGGCAAGATGGGCTCTGCAGCTTGGACAGAGATGTTTTACCTCCCCATCCAAGTCCCCATCTCTCCGTGGTGTCCAGAGGGACCTTTAGGGAACGGAGACACCCAAACCATCGACCCCATTTACCCAAATGTTCCTTTCTACCTCCTGGTGGGTTCTGTGCCTGGAAGGGAGAGGGATGCAGGATGGAGCAGGAGAAGGGGTCTGCCCAACCCATACATGAGCTCAGGGCTTTGAGAGGTTGGGGAGACCCCTCTGTGGGATTGGGAGGAGAACTCACAGCTCTTGCCTACTGGAAAGGCCCAAAAAGAGAGGAAAAAGACTGGTAGGAAACATTCCCCAGGGTATCCAGCTTGTGGGTGATGCTCTCCAAGCAGGACCTCATCCTTCTCTTGTCCAAGAGTGACAAAAAGTGACAAGAGGAGGAGGGAAGGCTGAAGCCTGCCAAAAAGGATCATCTGAGGCTGTGCCCCAGCCCTGTTTGAACTCTGGGCTGCCAGCACTGGTGGGATGATTTCTGCTCCTGGGGGGCTTGGAAAATAGGCATTGGGATGGGCTGCCCAGGGAAGGGGTGGATTCTCCATCCCTGGAGGTTTTGGAGAAGAGCCTGGATGTGGCACTGAGTGCCATGGGCTGGGAACCATGGGGGGAATGGATCAAGGGTTGGACTTGGTGATCCCAGAGCTCCTTTCCAACCCAAATGGTTCTGGGATTCTGTGACTGGAAGGCTGAAGAGGTGCTGGGGGGCTGGGGAGGGACCAGGAGTTTGTGTCTCCTGCAGCATGAACCAGAGAACCAGAGGAGGAGAGGAAACCAGGAAAGCTCCAGGCCCAGAAAGGGGGAATTTTGTGAGGTTGTTGTGTGAAGAAAAGTTGGATTTTGCTTGATTTACCTGGGGAGCATGATGGAGAGGGACCATCCCCTGTCATCACCTTGCTGGGATGATGGGGCTGCATCTCCACCTCCAGATCAGAGAATCCCAGACTGGGTTGGGTTGGAAGGGACCTTCCAGCTCCTCCAGTTCCAACCCCTGGATGTGCAGGGACCCCTCCCACAGCCCAGGTTGCTCCAAGCCCCATCCAACCTGGGCTGAGACACTGCCAGGGATGGGGCAGCCACAGCTTCCTTGGGCACCCTGGGACAGGGGCTCAGCACCCTCACCCCAAACAATTTCTCCCTCCCCAAGATCTCCTCTCCATCTCCCCTCTTGCAGCTGGAAACCCTTCCCCCTCATCCCATCCCTCCAGGCCCTTGTCCCAAGTCCCTCCCCAGCTTTCCTGGAGCCCCTTCAGGCACTGGAAGATGCTCCAAGGGCTCCCCAGAACCTTCTCTTTCTCTTTCTCTTTCTCTTTCTCTTTCTCTTTCTCTTTCTCTTTCTCTTTCTCTTTCTCTTTCTCTTTCTCTTTCTCTTTCTCTTTCTCTTTCTCTTTCTCTTTCTCTTTCTCTTTCCCTTTCTCCTTCTCCTTCTCCTCCTTCTCCTTCTCCTTCTCCTTCTCCTTCTCCTCTTCTCCAGACTGAACACCCCCAACTCTCTCAATCTCTTCCAGGCTCTCCCCACCCTCAAATTCAAGAATTTCTTCCCCATCTCCAACCTCAATCTATTCCTCCTCCAACTTAAATCCATTTCCCCCTCATCCCATCCCTCCAGGCCCTTGTCCAAAGTCTCTCCCCTACTTTCCTGGATCCCTCCTCAGGTACTGGAATAACATCCCTGGGATGTCCCCTGTCACAGTCACCAACAGGGATGGGAGAAGGACACCAGGAACCTTTTTTCTGCTTTTCACAGCCCCAAATTTGGGTGCCCTCCCACCAGCCATCGTTGCCACCAGCTTGTGACACTTCTTCTCAGGGTCTCAGGCCACAGCCTGGGCTTAAAGAAAAAAAAGAAACAAACCAACAAAAGAGAATCCACTCATGGGAGGTGATTTTTCCAGCTTGATCAAAGGAAGTTGGTGCCAGCTTGGATTTTGGGGTGAGCTGGCTGGGAGCCTTGAGCAGGGATTGTGGATTTCCCTCTGGGACAGCTGGAAATATCAGGATCTTTCCCTGTTTCCCATAAGATGAAGAAACCACTCCAACCACATCATCCTACATGGAATTTTTTTCTTTTTTGCATCCCGATGCAAGAGAGGCAGCAGCTCCTGCATCCCCAGGGCAAGGCTCCCTCCTGCAGTTGGATTTCAGAGAATCACAAAGTTTTTTTTTGCCCTGCAGGGTCTCCAGCTCCATCCCCTGCAGCTGGCAGCCCTCACGTGTGGGTTTTCTCCTGGCCCTGAGTCGGGCACCGGATCAAACACCGGGAACGCCGGGCTCGGAACTTCCAGGGAAGGAACTTCCAGGGAAAAAGGTGCTTTCTGCAGCCAGCTCACGAGCCTGGAGCTTGTATGGTGGGAGTATGTTGTTGGAGCCCACGCTGTTTATTCAGTAGTTTGTAAGAGAATCTCAGTTTGCATTTGGAAAAAAAAAAAAATTAAAAAAAAAAAAAAAAAAAAAAAAGAAAAAAAAAAAGAAAACCTAAGAATCGTTTTCTCGATTGCCCAGAAAACACAAAGAGAGTTTGACCTAAAGGCTGAGGAACCAGAAGGCAAAGGAAAAAGATCCAAGTTTGATTATTTCCAAGCCAATCCCATGGTTTTTGGAGCTCGCTGCATGATCCCAGATGGATTGATGTTGGCAGCATCCAAGTGCCAACCCCGTTGCTTTGCAGATGAAGATAAAGAGCCTGGGTTTTGCCAAAGGGTGAATGTATTCCTGGTGAGAGAGAATCAGAGAATCATGGAATTGTCTGGGTTGGAAGGGAGCTCAGAGCTCCTCAAGTCCAACCCTTGATCCACTCCCCCCGTGGTTCCCAGCCCATGGCACTCAGTGCCACATCCAGGCTCTTTGGAAATATCTCCAGGGATGGAGAATCCACCCCTTCCCTGGGCAGCCCATTCCAATGCCTGATCCCCCTCTCCATCAAGAAATTCTTTCTCATGTCCAACCTAAACCTCCCCTGGCACAACTTGAGACCATGGCCTCTTGTCTTGCTGAGAGTTGCCTGGGAAAAGAGCCCAACCCCCCCCTGGCTCCAACCTCCTTTCAGGGACTTGGAGAGAGTGATGAGGTCTCCCCTGAGCCTCCTCTTCTCCAGCCTCAACACCCCCAGCTCCCTCAGCCCTTCCTCACAGCATTTCTGCTGGATCCCTTCACCAGCCCAGTTGCCTCCTTTGGACCTGCTCCAGCACCTCAAGCTCCTTCCTGAGCTCAGGGGCCCAGAACTGGACACAGGACTCAAGCTCTGGCCTCCCCAGAGCTGAGCACAGGGGCAGAATCCCTTCCCTGGACCTGCTGGCCACGCTGTTCCTGAGCCAGCCCAGGATGCCCTCGGCCTTCTTGGCCACCTGGATGGAACAGAGATGGAACACAGCACCTTGCTCCTGACAAGACTGCCCTTTATTTCCTGGGTTCTGCTCTTAGGACGTGGTTGAACTTTCCCAGAAGTTTTTTAGCCTTGATGTGGGGCCAGGATCACCAGTCCTGGGTTCAGCTCTTGCTCCTCCAGCCGAGACGTAAAAGAACTTCACTGACTTGAGCTTCACGACCCCATTTTTCTGAGCACTTTCATAGCTTTCCTAAACCTGCTACAAATGAGCTTTTCAAGTCCTCCCTGTGCAAGAGAAAAGCTGAGAGAGGAGGAACCAGCTGCTCCTGGTGGGAGCTGGAAGGAGTTTGCTGTTTACAGAAACCACTTGAATTTTTTTTATTATTTTTTGGAGGCATGGGAAAAAAAATAAGAGGAGAATTGCAAGGAAAATTTGCAGGGAGTTGGAGCTGAGTGTGGAGCATTGAAACCAGGGGAGCTGGGGTTGGGTGAGAAACTGGGGATGTTGGGTGTGTTGAAACCTTGCTGGAGTGAATCTGGACTGCATGGAGCTGTCAGGTGATGCTGGAGGGACATGGAGAGAAAAAAGGCACAGAATTGTGGGATGGGTTGGGTTGGAAGGGACCTTCCAAGTCATCCAAATCCAACCCCAATTCCATGGGCAGGGCCCCCTCCCACAGCCCAGGTTGCTCCAAGCCCCATCCAACCTGGGCTGAGACACTGCCAGGGATGGGGCAGCCACAGCTTCCTTGGGCACCCTGGGACAGGGGCTCAGCACCCTCACCCCAAACAATTTCTCCCTCCCCAAGATCTCCTCTCCGTCTCCCCTCTTGCAGCTGGAAACCCTTCCCCCTCATCCCATCCCTCCAGGCCCTTGTCCCAAGTCCCTCCCCAGCTTTCCTGGAGCCCTTCAAGCACTGGAAGATGCTCCAAGGGCTCCCCAGAACCTTCTCCTCTTCTCTTTTCAATCAAAAGCTTCTCTTCCTCTTCTTCTCTTCTCTTCTCTTCTCTTCTCTTCTCTTCTCTTCTCTTCTCTTCTCTTCTCTTCTCTTCTCTTCTCTTCTCTTCTCTTTTCTCTTTTTTCTCTTTTCCCTTCTCTTCTCCTTCTTCTCCTTCTTCTTCTTCTTCTCCTCCTCCTCCTCCTCCTCCTCCTTCTCCTTCTCCTTCTCCTTCTCCTTCTCCTTCTCCTTCTCCTTCTCCTTCTCCTCCTCCTCCTCCTCCTCCTTCTCCTTCTCCTTCTCCTTCTCCTTCTCCTTCTCCTTCTCCTTCTCCTTCTCCTTCTCCTTCTCCTTCTCCTTCTCTCCTCTCCTCCAGACTGAACACCCCCAACTCTCTCAACCTGTTCCAGGCTCTCCCCTCCCTCAAATTCCAGAATTTCTTCTCCATCTCCAACCTCAATCTCCCCTTTCTCTCCAAGTTTTAATCCATTTCCCTTCTCCTCTCCCTACCCCCCTGTGTCCAAAGCCCTCCCACAGCTTTTTTCATAGAATCAGAGAATTTTCAGGGCTGGAAGGGACCTTCCAGCTCCTCCAGTTCCAACCCCTGGATGTGCAGGGACCCCTCCCACAGCCCAGGTTGCTCCAAGCCCCATCCAACCTGGGCTGAGACACTGCCAGGGATGGGGCAGCCACAGCTTCCTTGGGCAACCTGTTCCAGGATCTCATCACCCCAATCCTCAAAAATGTCTTCTTTGTGTCTAATCTAAATCTCTTTTAATTTAAAACCCTTCCCCCTCATCCCATCCCTCCAGGCCCTTGTCCAAAGTCCCTCCCCAGCTTTCCTGGAGCCCCTTCAAGTACTGGAAGATGCTCCAAGGGCTCCCTGGGACCTCTTCTTTTCCAGGCTGAACACCCCCAACTCTCTCATTCTGGCTCCAGCTCTCAAATCATTTTCGTGGCCTTTTCCAACAGCTCCATGCAGGTCCCCAACTCCCAACATGGAACATTGACCTCCCAGACCTGCCCCAGCTCATTGCTCTGGGGGGCAGCATGGACCTTCCTGAGCTCTGGGTGCCTCTGAGACATCAGATCCTGGATAATCCACAAGAGGTGTTGCTGCCTTCTCCAAAAAAAACAAAAACAAACAAACAAAAAAAAAATAAAAAAAAACCCAAACCCCCCAAAAACCCCCCAAAAAAACCCCAAAAAAACCCCAAACCCACACCTTCTTGGCTCCTGCTTCCCCTTGGTTCTTCAGCAGAATCATGTTCAGAGTCTGTGGGGTGGTGGTGAGGGGGGAAATGAGCAGTAAAATTATTTTTGGAGCTTGTAAACAAGCAGACCTGTGAGGATCTCAGCTCTGCCTCCTGCTCCCAGACTGGAGAGTCGAGGTGAAGACTTCCCTGTGTTTTTTATCCATGGTTTGGTGATTCCCACCTCCGTCCCAAAAGATGTGGGGTGCAGAAATGTATCTTGAACTCTGCCTCTCAGCAGCTGAAGGAGGAATGAACCATGCTGATGTTTCACAGTAAAATAAAGTAAATTTCTAAATTAAAATAAAGAAAATTTTAAATTGATTTTAGAAATAAAATAAAATAAATTTCTAAAGGAGATTTCCTTCATATCCAGGCACCTACAGATGTAGTTTGGTCCAGGGGGGATGTATTTTGTGGCTGGGGCATGGCTAGAGACCAATGGAAAGAAGGGATGGATGGAAAGAGGAGATTTTGCATCAGAAATTCTCCTTGGCTGCTTTCCTCCCCGAGACAAATGGGGAATGTGGCTGATGTGACCAGGATTAGGGATTTGGGGCCACCTTGGAGCTTTTGGCAGGCTGGTGGCTTGATGCCACTCTCCAGTGGGTTGGCACCAGGCAGAAATATCTCAGCCCCTGGAAATCTTTATCCTGAGCTTGGATAAATGGAAGAAAACAAAGAATAAATGGGCTGATTGAGGAGATCTCCAGTCCCCTGGTGCCAAAGGGATCACAGATGGTGACAGTTTCTCCCCAAGCTTCCTGGGAGGATGCAGAAGAAGAGGAGAAGACTCCATGGTGTAGGGATGAAGCCATTTGCAAAAAAAAAAAAAAGGTCTGGGACCTCCATCCAGGCCTGTCCAGGGGGAAACAGAGGGGTGAGGGTGCCCAGTGTTGAGATAAAACCTGGGTTTCTTGTCCTAATCTCGTTTTGTGCTGTAAGAACTCAGGGAAGTGTGAGTTGGGAAGGTGGGGGAGGAGAACAGGGTAAGAAAACACCCAAAAATCTGGCCTTGGGGGTTAGAGGAAGCTGCAGGACCCCATCTCCATCAGGTGCAGATGCCCTGGGTTGTTTTGCCCATGGGTGGGTGACCTGCTGAGAGGACACAGATCATAGAATCCTAGAATCATAGAATCCTAGAATTGTCTGGGTTGGAAGGGAGCTCAGAGCTCCTCAAGTCCAACCCTTGATCCACTCCCCCCGTGGTTCCCAGCCCATGGCACTCAGTGCCACATCCAGGCTCTTTGGAAATATCTCCAGGGATGGAGAATCCACCCCTTCCCTGGGCAGCCCATTCCAATGCCTGATCCCCCTCTCCATCAAGAAATTCTTTCTAATGTCCAACCTAAACCTCCCCTGGCACAACTTGAGACCATGGCCTCTTGTCTTGCTGAGAGTTGCCTGGGAAAAGAGCCCAACCCCCCCCTGGCTCCAACCTCCTTTCAGGGACTTGGAGAGAGTGATGAGGTCTCCCCTGAGCCTCCTCTTCTCCAGCCTCAACACCCCCAGCTCCCTCAGCCCTTCCTCACAGCATTTCTGCTGGATCCCTTCACCAGCCCAGTTGCCTCCTTTGGACCTGCTCCAGCACCTCAAGCTCCTTCCTGAGCTCAGGGGCCCAGAACTGGACACAGGACTCAAGCTCTGGCCTCCCCAGAGCTGAGCACAGGGGCAGAATCCCTTCCCTGGACCTGCTGGCCACGCTCTTCCTCAGCCAGCCCAGGATGCCATTGGCCTTCTTGGCCACCTGGGCACACTGCTGCCTCCTCTTCAGCTTCCTGCCAATCCCAGCTCCCTTTCTGCCACTCTCTGCCCAGCCTGGAGCTCCCCATGGGCTTCTTGTCTTGAACCTCATCCCCTTGGGATCAGCCCAACTCTCCAGTCTCTCCAGGTCCCTCTGCAGAGCCCTCCTGCCTTCCAGCTGATCCACACTCCCCCCAGCTTGGGGTCACCTGGGAATTTGCTGCTGATGGACTCAATCCCCTCATCTAAATCCTCACTAAAGATATTAAACAGCACTGGGCCCAACACTGATCCCTGGGGGACACCACGGCCGCCATTTTGATGCAGCCCCGTTCAGCACCACTCTCTGGGCCCGGCCCTCCAGCCAGTTCCTAACCCAGCACAGATGCCCCTGGCCAAGCTGTGGCCTGACAGCTTTTTCAGGAGAATCCTCTGGGAGACGGTGCCAAAGGCCTTGCTGAAGTCCAGGTAGACAGATGCCCTGGGTTGTTTTGCCCATGGGGGGTGACCTGCTGAGAGGACACAGATGCTGAGGGAGGACCCAGTGCTACCCAAATTCTCCACAGCAATCCTGGAGAGCAGAAATGGAGAGGCAGAGGATGGGTGGGAACCAGTGCTGGACCACTCTGTGGGGGATTTGAGGAGCAGGAGGAAGAAGAGGAGCAACATCTGGAGGTGAGGTGGCTTCTCCAGAGGTAACTGGGTGGCTTCTCCAGAGGTAACTGGGTGGCTTCCCAGCTGGTGGCTTTTCATGCCCAGCAGCTTCATGAAGGGGAAGCCCAGTGTGGTGAGAAGAGCTCTTTGGTGTGTTGGGTGGAGGATTTGGGATTGGGGGGGGCTGGAGGAGGTTCCTGTGGGCAGGTGGTGATGTGAGATGTCTGGTGAGCTCGGCCACTTTGTCTTGCTGGAACCTGAGTGGGTAGAGGGGGGATTGGAAGGAAGGAGTTTGTCCAGTGAAGTTGTCCACTACCTAAAGGGAACCACTACCTTCCATCCTGGAAGGATGGAGAAGGAATTTTCATAAGAGCAATAGGACAAGGGAAATGGTTTCAAACTGAAGGAGAAGAGGTTCAGATTGGCTCTTAGGAAAAAATTCCTCAGGTGGTGAGGCTCTGGGACACATTTCCCAAAGAAGTTGTGGCTGCCCCCTCCCTGGAGGTGTTTAGGACCAGGTTGGATGAGGCTTGGAGCATCCTTGTCTGGATGAGAGGTGTCCCTGGGCATGGCAGGGAGCTTGGAGGAGATGAGCTCTTAAATCTCCTCCAACCTAAGCCATTCCATGATTCTGCGAACTGGGAATTACTGGGAAGGGACTCAGGGCACTGAGAGACCTTGGGGATGGAGCAGAGCCCTGGGAGGGGAGGCTGCAGCCTGGATTTCTGCTTTACCCATCTGGGATGTGCCAGGGATGGTTTCACCCCACGATGGGGTGGAGGCACCTGCATCTTCTTCCCCCAAAATGTTGCCATTCCCTGTCCCAGGCTGCCCATGATGGAATCCCCATCCCTGAGGGAATTCCAAGCCCTGGAGTTGTGGTGCTGAGGCCATGGGGCAGCGGAGGGTTCATGGTTGGACTTAAAGGTTTTTTTCCAACCCAAATGGTTCTGTTCTGAGTGTCACCTCGATGGGGAAGGGGTTTCAGCTCAGCAGCTCCTCCCAGCCCCTCTCCCCCCCCCCCCTAAACCCCAGGCTGCGGGGGGAGGAAGGGGTTAAACCTGCGGCTCCCGTACCCCCTCCCCGCCTTCCCCCCCTCCCTCCGCCCTCCCGCCGCCGAGGAATTTCCTAAAACACCCTCAAAAAAAAAAAAAAAAAAAAAAAAAAGTAGTAAAAAAACCTAGGAAAATAAGAATAATAATTAAAAAAAAAGTAATCATAAAAAAAATCACCCAAACAACCCCCCCTGCGATTCTACCCCCTCCCTATCCCCGCTTCCCCCCCCTCCTTCCCCCCCCATCCCCGCCTTTAATACCAACAAACAAACTCCTCGGCTCTCCCTAAAGGAGGCGCCTTTGATCGGAGCCAGAACAACCCCGCCGGGCACCGGTACCGCGGCACCCCCGGCACCGGCACCCCTGGTACCGGCATCTCAGAACCCCCGGGCACCGACATCTCAGCATCCCCGGCCACCGGCTTCTCTCCACTCCCGGGCACCGGCACCCCCGGTACCGGCATCTCAGAACCCCCGGGCACCGGCACCCCCCGTACCGACACCTCCCGGCACCGACAGCCCCGGTACCGACACCTCCCGGCACCCCCGGCACCGGCACCCCTGGTACCGACACCTCCCAGCACCCCCGGGCGCCGACAGCCCCGGTACCGATACCTCTCGGCACCCCCGGGCATCGGCACTCCCGGTACCGGCATCTCGGAACCCCCGGGCACCAGCACCCCCGGTACCGACACCTCCCAGCACCTCCGGTACCGGCACCCCCGGGCACAGACAACCCCGGTACCGACACTTCCCGGCACCCCCGGGCATCGACACCTCCCGGCACCCCCAGGCGCCGACAGCCCCGGGCACCGACAGCCCCGGTACCGACACCTCCCGGCACCCAGGCACCGGCACCCTTGGTACCGACACCTCCCGGCACCCCCACGCATCGGCACTCCCGGTACCGACACCCCCGGCACCCTCGGGCGCCGACAGCACTGGTACCGACAGCCCCGATACCGACACCTCCCGGCACCCCCGGGCACCGAAAGCCCCGGTACCGATTCCTCCCAGCACCTCCGGTACCGACACCTCTCGGCTCCCCCGGCACCGACATCTCGGCATCCCCGGGCATCGGCATCCCCGGGAATCGGAACCGGCAGCGCGGTACCTCCGGGTACCGGTACCTCGGCATCCCGGACACCGGGACCCTCAGGCACCTCGGCATCTCCGGGCACCGACACCGGGACCGATACCGCTGGTACCAAGCAAGCGCGAACGAAACCGACCGGCACCGAGACATCACCCGGCACCGCACCGGCACCAGAACTGGGACATCGGGACCGGGACACCCACCGGTACCAGGATACCCCCGGCCAGCCGAACCGAAGCCGGGCTGCGATGCTTCCCGGGGCGGGTCCCTTCGCTTTCTTCCTCCGGTGTTTGCTGCTCCTCTTCACCTCCGAGAGCCGAGCCCGGGCTCGTAAGTCCCCCTCCCCTCCCAGTCCTTCCGTGCCTCAGTTTCCCCATCGCCCGGCTCCCCGGGCAGTAGCTGGGGGTGCAGGGGGGGCTGTGCAGGCGCGGCCAGGGACACGGGGAGCCTCCTCTTCCATGGCCAAGCTGGGTCCTTCATGCTGTCGGGGACACCGATGTGTCCCTTTCCCCCCAGTGTCCCCAGGTGGTTTGTGGTGAGGGTTGGGTGCTGGTGGGTGGGCTGGGGGCTTCCTGGGCTTGCAGGGATGCACTGCAGGTCTGGGACCCTCCTGCCGAGGGGGTTCAAATTGAGGAGGGGGGGGGAGGTTGAGTGGCAGCCGGTCCCCTGCCCAGATCCCACCCCACACGGGTGTATTTCCCCTCTGAAGGTGGAAAAAGGGAATAGGGGTCCCAGCCTCCCAGAAAAAGCCTCCCAGACCAAAAATGGGGGCTTTTCTCCATGTCCACCCTTTGTCCTTCTCCCTGTCCACCCCTTGTCCCTCTCCATGTCCATCCCTTGTCCCTCTCCATGTCCATCCATTGTCCTCCTCCATGTCCATCCCTTGTCCCTCTCCATATCCATCTCTTTCCTGTGTCCATGTCCACTCCTTGCTAACTCCATGCTCATCCCTTGTTATCCTCATGTCCATCCCTTGCCCCTCTCCATGTCCATCCCTTGTCTTTCTCCACATCAACCCCTTGTCCCCCTCCATATCCATCTCTTTCCTATGTCCATGTCCACTCCTTGGTAACTCCATACTCATCCCTTGTCCCTCTCCCTGTCCACCCCTTGTCCCTCTCCATATCCATCTCTTTCCTGTGCCCATGTCCACTCCTTGCTAACTCCATGCTCATCTCTTGTCCAACTCATGTCCATCCCTTCTCCATCTCCATGTCCATCCCTTGTCCATCTCCATGTCCATCCCTTGTCCATCTCCATGTCCATCCCTTGTCCATCTCCATGTCCATCCCTTCTCCATCTCCATGTCCACCCCTTGCTAACTCCACACCCACCTCTTGTCCATCTCTTGTCCTCTTCTTGCTCCAGCTGACCAAGTGGGACAGATAAGACTCAGGATCGGGAAAGAAAGGAATATACAGCACTTCCTTGTACAAAACAAAAAAAAAAAAGAAGGCTTGAAGGACTCGACCAGGTCTTTTCAGCAGCTTGGAGGGTTCTGAAGGTGTTAATTGGGGCCAGGAGGTGGGTTTGGTTGGGGAAGGCACTACAGGTGGATGCTGAGCATCCCCTACAACACCACAAAACTGAACCAGAGCAGGACCTGTCGTGTCCCTCCGGCTTCTCCTGTCCCTTTAATCCCCCGAAATCCCAGCAGCTCCTGTCGGTGCCTGTCAGGGGATGATTTACGACCCTCCCACTGCCAGCACCGCATTAGGGACTCGGCAAAGAATCATCCTGGAGCACCGACCCAAAATCTGAACGCTGGGTTGCTTGTGTGGGAAGAGGGAGGGGGGATGGCAGAGAGCTGGATGGGGCTGTGCAGAGTCACCCAAATTTTGGTGAATTTGGCTTTTTGTCCCTTTCCTGCCAAGCTGAGTTTGGCTTTTTGTCCCTTTCCTGCCAAGCTGAGGCTGCAGCACCCATTTTTTTGCTCGGGGGATGTGGCTCTCCCCACCTCTGCCAGGGGAAAGGGGGGACTTCTCCATCAGAAGAAGAGGTAAGGGGCACAAACATGACCCAAAAAAGCCAAACTCACCAAAATTTGGGGGAGTTTGGCTTTTTGTCCCTTTCCTGCCAAGCTGAGCACCCGTTTTGGGCTCGGGGGACTTGGCTCTCCCCACCTCTGCCAGGGGAAGGGAGGGACTTCTCCTTCAGAAGAAGAAGTAAGGGGCACAAAAGTGACCAAAAAAGCCAAACTCACCAAAATTTGGGGGAGTTTGGCTTTTTGTCCCTTTCCTGCCAAGCTGAGCACCCATTTTTTGCTCGGGGGATGTGGCTCTCCCCACCTCTGCCAGGGGAAGGGGGGGCTTCTCCATCAGAAGAAGAGGTAAGGGGCACAAACATGACCCAAAAAAGCCAAACTCACCAAAATTTGGGGGAGTTTGGCTTTCTGTCCCTTTCCTGCCAAGCTGAGCACCTGTTTTGGGCTCGGGGGACTTGGCTCTCCTCACCTCTGCCAGGGGAAGGGAGGGACTTCTCCATCAGAAGAAGAAGTAAGGGGCACAAAAGTGACCAAAAAAGCCAAACTCACCAAAATTTGAGTGAGTTTGGCTTTTTGTCCCTTTCCTGCCAAGCTGAGCACCCGTTTTGGGCTCGGGGGACTTGGCTCTCCCCACCTCTGCCAGGGGAAAGGGGGGACTTCTCCATCAGAAGAAGAGGCAAGGGGCACAAAAGTGACCAAAAAAGCCAAACTCACCAAAATTTGGGGGAGTTTGGCTTTTTGTCCCTTTCCTGCCAAGCTGAGCACCCGCTGTTTACTCAGGGGATGTGGCTCTCCTCACCTCTGCCAGGGGAAGGGAGGGACTTCTCCATCAGAAGAAGAGATAAGGGGCACAAACATGAACATCAGAACCTCCATCTAAACAGGAGGAGGAATTTCTTTGCTTTGAGGGTGGCAGAGCCCTGGCCCAAGCTTCCCAGAGAGGTTCTGGAGTCTCCATCTCTGGAGATATTCCCAACCCACTCGGATGCCACCCTGTGCATCCTGCTCTGGGTGATCCTGCTCTGTTAGGGGGGGTTGGATTAGATGATTTTCAGAGGTTCCTTCCGACCTGTGGTCTCCAGAAGACAAAACACACAGCGAGGTGTTTGTTGGAGGTGTCTGCAGAACGGGAGCAGAACCCCTAAACTGGGCAGAAACCAGGATGAACGGGGACCACAGGAGTTTGGCTGCTTTGAGAGGAAGTTTTGGGGTCTTGCTGAAGGATTTATAGTGGTGATGAAGGGCTGGGGACTGCAGGACAGGGACAGGATCAGAGCAGGAAGGTTTGGGATCACCCCTCAATTCCATTGCTGGACTCATCCCAGGATGTAGGGAGGGGACCTGGGGCTCCAGGTACCCCACGGGCAAGGACAGGGTGGGTCTTGGTGACAAAGTCCTCATCAAACCATGGATTTTTCTCCCTGCCTGACAATTTTCTTGGGACCAAGCCCTGGGGGAAGAAAGAGGACAAGGATAAATGAGTTCCGAGCAGGCTCATCAGCCAAGAGACCTACAGTGTCGTGGGCTAAAAATAGGGGAGAAGCAGAAAGGCTTGGGGGCAAGTCAGAAAAGAAGAATTTGCCCACAGAAAAGGCTATTTTAGGGGATTTACGCTCTCAGCTGGCAAAAAAAATATCGGAGGCACAGGTTACTGGGCTGAATGTGCTGCAGTGAGTAACTCAGCAGCAAGAGCTGAGCACAACGAGGTTTTTTGGCTCCAGGCTTTTAAACTCCAGCATCTCTGGAGAGCACGGGGCAGTGGTTTCCCTCCCGGAGCTTGGAAGTTGCCGTTTCACTGCTTTTTTTTTTTTTTTTTTAAACGTGATTCCTGGAGAAAAAGGGGGTTTGGTGAAATCTTTCTTGTGAGGAGTTTGGATCCAGCGTGATGAGGGAGGGACTGAGAGGTCTGGGGTGGGAAGGATGGGGCTGGAAAGCAAAACCTACCCAGTGCCCACGGAAAGGGAGAAGGTGAGGGCTGAGCACTCAGCTTTGGACAACTGAGCATCCCCTGGGGAAGGAGCAGAGGGAAATGGGGGCCCTGTCAGCTCATCTGGGTGCAGAGCCTGTGGGGATGTTTTGGGTGCAGAGCCCGTGGGGATGCTCTGGGTGCAGATCCCTGGGGATGCTTTGGGTGCAGAGCCCGTGGGGATTTTCTGGGTGCAGAGCCCTGGGGATGATTTGGTTGCAGAGTCCGTGGGGACTTAATGAGTGCAGAGCCCGTGGGGATGCTCTGGGTGCAGAGCCCGTGCGGATGCTCTTGGTGCAGAACCCTGGGGATCCTTTGGGTGCAGAGCCCGTGGGGATGTTCTGGATGCAGAATCCATGGGAATGCTCTGGGTACAAAGCCCGTGGGGGATCTCTTGGTGCAGAGCCCGTGGGGATGCCTTGGGTGCAGAACCCGTGGGGATGTTCTGGGTGCAGAACTCGTGGGGATGCTTTGGGTGCAGAGCCCGTGGGGATGCTCTGGGTGCAGACCCCGCGGGGACTTAATGAGTGCAGAGCCCGTGGGGATTTTCTGGATGCAGAACCTGTGGGGATGCTCTGGGTGCAGATCCCTGAGGATGAGTTGGGTGCAGAGCCCGTGAGGATGTTTTGGGTTCAGAGTCCATGGGGATGCTTTGGGTGCAGAGCCCGTGGGGATTCTCTGGGTGCAGATCCCTGAGGATGATTTGGGTGCAGAGCCCATGGGGGATCTCAGGGTGCATCCTCCACCCTGGGGGAGCTCAGTGATGCTTCTTTTGCAGAGCTGCAAAGTTTTTCCAGGCTCCCCAAGTCCTGAACAAAAAATTCCCCATCCCGGGAGCAAGCGATTCGAATGCGTGGGAAGTGTTTGGGATGTGAGCAGAGTCCTCGGGGTGCCCCATGCCAAGGTCTCTGTGTGTTTTTAACCAGTCCCTGCTCAGCTAAGTTGCATTTTAAGCCTTTCATAAATACAGGGCTGTCAGAGGAGGGCCTGGACTTTGTGTACCAGACAGAGCTTTTTACACTTTATTTATGACCCCTCTTAAACTGGTTTGCATAAACACACCCCTGCCCGGCCGGCCCGAGCTGCCTGGCAGGTGCTTGACCTCCAAAATTGTTGTCAGGATTCAGACCCCCCCTGCTCAGAGGAAGAGAGATGGGGGGACAGTTTGGGGTGGAAGAGATGGAGGAAAAAAAAAAACAACCCATGCCAGAGGGTGGAATGGGGGAGAAAAGGGGTGAGATCTCCCAGGTGGTTTTGTAGTATCCTTATCGGAGCTGGTTTGGGACATGGAGTGGAAGTTTTTCCAGGGAAACTGAGGCACGGGGATTTCCATGCTTTGGGAGCTGTCTAGCCACAGGTTGAGGTTTTAGCTGCAGCAGGGATTTGTTTCTGGGGGTTCCTGGGGTGTGGATTTCTGTCTGGTGATCCCATTGTGCAGAGATCCAGCTGGTGGAGCAGTGCCCTAAAAGCAGCTTCAAAGCAGAGGACACAGAGGTTTGGGAAAGCCTGAACTTAGGGACAGGGTCTTGCAGGTGTGGTTTGATTTTGCTGAGCATCAGTCCCTGTATCCGAAGGGAAGGAATGTGGACATGGAGCAGCCTGAGCCAAAGGGGGATTTGGCAGCAGGATGTGGTATTTTGGGAGCCACCAGGCTTGCAGCTTCCTCCTAAAAGGCTGAGGATCAGTGCAGAGGAACATCTGACCTGTTTTGGCCTCTGGTTCAGCCAGGGTCAAAGTGCCCAGGCTGTGGGACAAGTCACAGCACCCTGAGAACCCCCTGGGGATGTCCTTGTCCTCTGGGAACCCCATGGGGAGCTCCAGGCTGGGCAGAGAGTGGCAGAAAGGGAGCTGGGATTGGCAGGAAGCTGAAGAGGAGGCAGCAGTGTGCCCAGGTGGCCAAGAAGGCCAATGGCATCCTGGGCTGGCTGAGGAAGAGCGTGGCCAGCAGGTCCAGGGAAGGGATTCTGCCCCTGTGCTCAGCTCTGGGGAGGCCACAGCTTGAGTCCTGTGTCCAGTTCTGGGCCCCTGAGCTCAGGAAGGAGCTTGAGGTGCTGGAGCAGGTCCAAAGGAGGCAACTGGGCTGGTGAAGGGATCCAGCAGAAATGCTGTGAGGAAGGGCTGAGGGAGCTGGGGGTGTTGAGGCTGGAGAAGAGGAGGCTCAGGGGAGACCTCATCACTCTCTCCAAGTCCCTGAAAGGAGGTTGGAGCCAGGGGGGGGTTGGGCTCTTTTCCCAGGCAACTCTCAGCAAGACAAGAGGCCATGGTCTCAAGTTGTGCCAGGGGAGGTTTAGGTTGGACATGAGAAAGAATTTCTTGATGGAGAGGGGGATCAGGCATTGGAATGGGCTGCCCAGGGAAGGGGTGGATTCTCCATCCCTGGAGATATTTCCAAAGAGCCTGGATGTGGCACTCAGTGCCATGGGCTGGGAACCACGGGGGGAGTGGAGCAAGGGTTGGACTTGAGGAGCTCTGAGCTCCCTTCCAACCCAGACAATTCTAGGATTCTATGAAGGTGGAAGGGTGCAAGGAACCTGGTTCCAATGGGCTGTGTCAGTAGGTGGGAGAACTTCCAGGGAAAAGTCTCCTGGACCTATTGTCTCAAGGGGATTTGTCTGTGTTTGAGGCCAGGAGATCTCTGGGGGAGGTCTGACCAACCCTGCCCAGTTTGATGGCTCAAGGTGGGGGCTCTTGGTCTCTCACTGGGTCCAAATTAGGCACATGAAGGATCATGGGGTGAAGCTCTTGTGACACATCCCAAAGAGGTGTCAGGGCTGTTGTCACAGTGTCAGAGAGATGTCAGCAGCCACCAAAAGCAGCTCAGGAGGGGTTTCTCCATGCCATTCAGCTTGTCACTCTGGGCTGATGTCTCTGGACCATCTTAGGAAGATGCTGCTCCTCCACAGAGGGTCTCAGAGCCTCCACAATAACCTCTTCTGGGCTTTCAAGCTCCTGGTAGATGAAAAGCTTCTTGTCTTAGGACAAGTTCCAGGCTTTGCCCCAAACTGATGGCTTCTTCTTGTCCCTACCATGGCCAGAGGTCACCTTTTTTCTTGGTAACAACCTTGCCTTGTCCTCCCCCTCATCCTTTTCACCTCATTTCACTGAGAACACCCTTGAGCATCAACCAGACTCTTGCTGCTGGGCCACTCACCAGCTTGGTGCTGGCCAACTCCAACTTGGGTTTTGCCCAATGCCTGAAGGCATCTGGGTCAGGGTGGTGGCAGCAGCTGGGTATGGACATGAGTTGGGCCAAACCACTGCCCCCAAACCCCCCTGGCCTGGGGTATTCACTGATTTATTTGTAATAAGGTGTTCCTCACCCAAGAAAACACTGAAGCTACAGCAGAAAACAACTGCTGGGTGAGAAGATGGGGAGAAACCTCCCTTCTCCATTGTGTCCACAGAGGAGTTCAGTGGGGTGGAAAAAGCAGAGAAGCTTCTCCATGGAAGAGTCACCCATCAAAGCATCTCCCACCCTCCCCCTGGGCATGAGGAATCCTTTTCATGGCTTCCCGTTGGTTTTTCTGGGTCATTTTAAACCCATAATGGTTCTTTGAAGAGCAGAGTCTTGGGCTGGGGGCTTCTTGCGTTTGAGAAGAAACCTTTTAGATGGGATCTTTTCTTGGAGGTGTTTAAAGTGGGAGGTTTTTGCCTCTTCCCACCTCTGCTCCTGCTTCCAGGTCCCCTAGGGCCACCTCCAAGCATGGAGCTTCTGGCTTGCAACCAGCAAGTTCTTCTTGTGTCTTGGGCAACTTGATCCTCACTCTGCTCCTCCCAGTGATCTTCTGGTCCCTGGGAAGGAAAAGAAGGGGATGGCATTGTCTGGATTTTTGGGACTGCAGCCTTGAAAACACTCCAGAGCTCAAGAGCCCTCTCTGGAAAAGCAGAAGTAAAACAAGGTGACTTTTGTGAGCACTCTGCTTGCCCAAGACTCAATAAATAAGGAGACGGAGCGGCACGGGAGCGATTTACTGCCACAAATGGCTTTTCACTCCCAGGGAATTGGGAAGATATCCAAAGTTTGACCTCTGAAAACAAAATTATTAGCCTGACACGAGAAAAAAACAAACACCCAAAGCCTCCTCCTTTCCAAAACCCATCCCCAAGTTTGCTTCTTAACCAAAGGTGTCGGCTCCTCCTGCCAACCCCGCGGCGTTAACTCCGCGGAGATGTGGACAAATTTCTGCTGCTGCCCAGCTTGGATTTTACCAGCAAGCCCTTTGCAGACATGAATCAGGGCTGCTTTCGAGGGCTGGACCCGACCCAGGGCTCCACTTGTGAAAGGCCAAGTGATTAAATGTTTGGAAGGAGCAGCCAACTGGCACGGGAGCCCGCGAGCCGAGCGGGGCCGCGTCACACGGAGGCCACTTGGTTTCTTCACCCTCAGTGTAATTCATGGAGATGCTGGGAGCAGGGAAAAATGAAGTCATTTTCTCACCCGTTTGCAAAATGAGGATTGGTTGGGGTTTTTTTTCTTTAAATTTCCCCTTTTGTTTTTTTTTTTCTTTTTTTTTGGTTCCTTTCTCCCGGGTTTCCGCTCTCCCCAGCCGGATGCTCCCGGTTCTTGTGTGGTTTGCTTCAAGCTGGGGTTGGGCATGGCCAGGAGGATGAGTTTTGTTGGAAGTTTGGAGCAAGCTACAGGGGTGGGGTGATGACCTGAGGAGGGGGAAAGCCCCCTGCCTGTCCCTCCTAGAGCATCCACCCCAAAAGGGTTGGAAATCTCCAACCTCTGCAACACTTCCCCCACATCCCTGTGATTGGATTAGGTGGGAAGGACAGCTGGTGGTCACCTCCTTTGGAGGTACAGCCTGGAGAGTCAAGAGCTTGATGCCATCAAGACAATAAATCAAGTCAAAACCCACCAGGAGATGATTCAGGAGATGGTTTAGTGGTTGAGGTGGTGCAGGACTTGATGGTCTTGAAGGTCCTTTCCAACCAGGATGGTTCTGTGATTCCACCATCACAGATTTGTTGGGATGCCCTTCCTGATGGGTCCAGCCATGGAAAAGCATCTCTGGGGTTCATCCTGAGGATGCTGAGGAGCTGAGGAGGGGGATGAGAGCCCATTTGTGTGAGTTTTGTGTGTGAGTTTTGCCTGGTTGGTGGGAGAAACACATTGAGGAGGTGACTTCTCCAGCTTGGGTGAGGTGGGACAGGCTCTGAGTTGGGTGATGGGTTCAAATCCTGCCAGGGGAGGCTCAGACTGGATATTAAGAAAAAATTCTTCACTGACAGAGTGGGGAAGCACTGGATTTCTCCAGCTTGGGCAAGGTGGGACAATGCCAAGCAGGCCCTGAGTTGGGTGATGGGTCCAAATGGTGCCAGGGGAGGCTCAAATTGGATATTAAGAAAAATTTCTTCACTGAAAGAGTGAAAAGGTTTCCCAGGGAGGTGATGGAGTCACCATCCCTGGAGGTATTGAAAACCTGGGAGATTTCATGCTTTGGGAGATGATTTAGTGGATGAGGTGGTGCAGCACTTGATGGTCTTGAAGGTCCTTTCCAACCAGGATGGTTCTGTGATTCCACCATCACAGATTTGTTGGGATGCCCTTCCTGATGGGTCCAGCCATGGAAAAGCATCTCTGGGGTTCATCCTGAGGATGCTGAGGAGCTGAGGGGGGGATGAGAGCCCATTGGTGTGAGTTTTGCCTGGTTGGTGGGAGAAACACATTGAGGAGGTGACTTCTCCAGCTTGGGTGAGGTGGGACAGGCTCTGAGTTGGGTGATGGGTTCAAATCCTGCCAGGGGAGGCTCAGATTGGATATTAAGAAAAAATTCTTCACTGAAGGAGTGGGGAAGCACTGGATTTCTCCAGCTTGGGCAAGGTGGGACAATGCCAAGCAGGCCCTGAGTTGGGTAACGGGTCCAAATGGTGCCAGGGAAGGTTCAGATTAAATATTAAGAAAAAATTCTTCACTGAAAGAGTGAAAAGGTTTCCCAGGGAGGTGATGGATTCACCATCCCTGGAGGTATTGAAAACCTGGGAGATTTGGTGCTCTGGGAGATGATTTAGTGGTTGAGGTGGTGCAGGACTTGATGGTCTTGAAGGTCCTTTCCAACCAGGATGGTTCTGTGATTCCACCATCACAGGTTTGTTGGGATGCCCTTCCTGATGGGTCCAGCCATGGAAAAGCATCTCTGGGATTCATCCTGAGGATGCTGAGGAGCTGAGGGGGGGATGAGAGCCCATTTGTGTGAGTTTTGTCTGGTTGGTGGGAGAAACACATTGAGGAGGTGACTTCTCCAGCTTGGGTGAGGTGGGACAGGCTCTGAGTTGGGTGATGGGTTCAAATCCTGCCAGGGGAGGTTCAGCTTGGATATTAAGAAAAAATTTCTTCACTGACAGAGTGGGGAAGCACTGGATTTCTCCAGTTTGGGCAAGGTGGGACAATGCCAAGCAGGCCCTGAGTTGGGTAACGGGTCCAAATGGTGCCAGGGAAGGCTCAAATTGGATATTAAGAAAAATTTCTTCACTGATAGGGTTGGGAAGCCCTAGAACAGGTTGCCCAGGGAGGTGGTGGAGTCACCATCCTCTGGAGGTTTTGAAAACCTGGGAGATTTGGTGCTTTGGGAAATGATTTAGTGGTTGAGGTAGTGCAGGACTTGATGGTCTTGAAGGTCCTTTCCAACCAGGATGGTTCTGTGATTCCACCATCACAGGTTTGTTGGGATGCCCTTCCTGATGGGTCCAGCCATGGAAAAGCATCTCTGGGGTTCATCCTGAGGATGCTGAGGAGCTGAGGGGGGGATGAGAGCCCATTTGTGAGTTTTGTGTGTGAGTTTTGCCTGGCTGGTGGGAGAAACACATTGAGAAAAAATTCTTCACTGACAGAGTGGGGAAGCACTGGATTTCTCCAGCCTGGGCAAGGTGGGACAATGCCAAGCAGGCCCTGAGTTGGGTAACGGGTCCAAATGGTGCCAGGGAAGGTTCAGATTGGATATTAAGAAAAAATTCTTCACTGAAAGAGTGGGGAAGCACTGGACTTTTCCAGCATGGGCAAGGTGGGACAATGCCAAGCAGGCCCTGAGTTGGGTAACGGGTCCAAATGGTGCCAGGGAAGGTTCAGATTAAATATTAAGAAAAATTTCTTCACTGAAAGAGTGAAAAGGTTTCCCAGGGAGGTGATGGATTCACCATCCCTGGAGGTATTAAAAACCTGGGAGATTTGGTGCTCTGGGAGATGATTTAGTGGTTGAGGTGGTGCAGGACTGCTGGTTGAACCCAATGATCTGGAAGGTCCCTTCCAACCATGATAATTGTCTGATTTCTGTGGTTTCTCCAGATCACAGGTGACAGAGTGGGCCATGGGGTGGCTTTTTAGCATCATCAGGGTGGGAAACACCACCGAGTTTGTTTTGGGGCCCCTCTGCTCCTCATCCTTCCAGCAGAGCAATGGGCTCAGCACCTCCTGGTTTCCCCAGCTTCACACCATGGGCAGTGGGAACTGGGCACTGTGCCTCAAAAAACAACCCTCTCCCTCCACCCCCAGGGGACCAGGGGGTTTTTAAAGCCCCATAAATGCTTCAAGGAGTGTAAATGTCTCCACTGCCCTCCAGCCAGCCACGTAATCACCCAAACCACCTCAAATCCCCCTGATGACATAAACCTGTGAAATCAGCTTTTAGTGGGGCTGGGAGCCCTGAAGCCACTAATAACACACAGAGAGGCAGCTTTGGGTTTATTCCTCAAAGAGGTGAAACCTCAACGTGTCCCTCCAGCTGGGGACACACCATGGGATGGCAGGAGAAGCCTCTGGGATGTGGTGGGAATTATAAGTCCAAGGTGCTGCAGGTTTGAAAGGTGATGCTGCAGGATTAGGGGATGCTTTTGGATGCCAGCATTAAGGAGGAGAGAATTGGGCTCCCTGGCCAAATTCCTGAGGTTTTTGGTGGTGGTGGTGGCCCCATGGCTTGTCCCATAGGTCCTGCTGCAGCCTGGCCTCATCCTGCCAAAGGACCAAGGGCTTGGAGATGGAGGAGGTTGATAGGGATGTGCTAAAATCCAGGGAAAACCTCTCCAGAGGAGGTGGTTGGGCACCATCTTATCCCTCTCCCTGTGCTGTGGTGAGGTTAAACCCATGCCAGGGTAGACAGGGCTGGAATATTTCTGGGATAGACACCTCCAGTTCAGGAGCATGGCTGGAAACTGGTTCTTCTCAGGCTGATGGGATCAAAGATGAAGAGAAAAATAGAGGGGTTTGTGCTTTTGGGGGCAAAAAGGGGATGAGGTGGACTGGCTGACCCCATGGACAGCCCCACAGCCAGACCAGGGCCACATCAAACCCACTAAAATCCCAAGGTGGGATGGGGCAAGCCAGCATGGTCCATATGGTTGCCCACAGTGCTTGTCTGGGGGTCCTGGACTGAAGGAGCTGAAGCTCTTGGTTGGGGATGAGGGTGATTTTTCTTCAGAATGAATTTCTGCCCTCAAAATGTCTCTTTTTTTTGAGTAATAATGAAAATATCTCCAAAACTCAGGCTCTCCTTATCCTCTTCCACCACTCCCAGCCCTTTTTTGGGGCCAATTCAGCCCCACAGCATCACCCTGAAATCACCTCTCCCTCTTCACAGCAGAATTTCTGCTGTTCCTGTTTCAGAGAAACACCTCTAATTTTTCCCTCATCAGCACCCATTCTATTCCTCACCTTCCAAGAGGTCCCAGCTTGCACAGAGCTGGTCAGACAGGTCCCAGACTAACAAAAGACCCCCAAATTATGGACTTTGGGGGAATGCACCCATTCTGAGGTTGTGGGATGGGCAAGAAGGCCCCGAGCTGTCCTTGCCCTGCTCCGTGCAGAGGGAGGAGAGGTCTCCCAAGGATTCTTTTTTTTTTTTTTCCTCACATCTAGCTTCTCTTGGTTGAATTTCAGGGCCTGAGACATTCTGTGACTTCAGTGGGAAGAAGTACAGCCCAGGGGAGAGCTGGCACCCCTACCTGGAGCCCCAGGGGTTGATGTACTGCATCCGCTGCAGCTGCTCCGAGGCACGTCCTCCCTAGGCTGGTGGGAATGGTGCTGAAACAGAGGGGTTCTGGTGTCTACTTGGACCTGAGGAACCCTTTCCCATCCCGTAGGGATGTTGGATTGGTCTCCTTCCTATAGAAAAAGCTCCACATTCCCTCCTGGAAGTGGTGACCTTGTGAAGGAGCCATCTCAGTGGGCTTGGTGGGATGCGGGTGGCTCAGGGATGCTGTGGGACCATGGGTGGGTTTTTGGATGGGTGGGAGATGAGATCAAGGGGTTGATCCAGGGATGGAGACATCCTGGGTTGGGTGAGCAACACCAGTGGGGTCTGACAGAGCAGGTGGCTTCATCCAGCACTTTCCTTCTTGTGCGGGGCTGAAAAAACTGATCAAAACTGTGTCCAGTTCTGGGCCCCTCAGTTCAAGAAGGACAGGGAAGTGCTTGAAAGAGTCCAGCTCAGAGCTACTGAGATGATTAAGGGAGTGGAACATCTCCCTTATGAGGAAAGGCTGAGGGAGCTGGGTCTCTTTAGTTTGGAGAAAAGGAGACTGAGGGGTGACCTCATCAATGTTTTCAAATATGTAAGGGGTGAGTGTCAGGGAGATGGAGTTAGGCTTTTCTCAGTGGTGACCAGTGATAGGACAAGGGGTAATGGGTGTAAATTGGAGCATAGGAGGTTCAAGTTGAATATCAGAAAAAATTTTTTTACTGTAAGGGTGACAGAGCCCTGGAACAGGCTGCCCAGGGGGGTTGTGGAGTCTCCTTCACTGGAGACATTCAAAACCCCCCTGGACACGTTCCTAGGGGATGTACTCTAGGGGGCCCTGCTCTGGCAGGGGGGGTTGGACTAGATGATCTTTCCAGGTCCCTTCCAACCCCTAGGATTCTAGGATTCTATGATTCTATGAAAACTTCTTGGTTTCTCCCCAGAATGGCAACACCCGGTGCTACAGGATCCAGTGCCCAACCCTGCAGTGTCCCAGCCCCATCACAGACCCCCAGCAGTGCTGCCCACGTTGTCTGGGTAGGTGGGCATCTCCCAGGTGCCAAACTGCAGGACAGAGCTCAGCTGATGGCATTTGAATGCCTGGGGGCAGCTCTGCTCGTGTCGCTTTTCCTTCCAAAAAAAACCTCATTTTGATGGAAAAGGACTCTCCACCAGGCCACTTTCTCCCACTCTCCCCCATCCCAAGAACCCTTGGAAGGGCAAAATGTCAGGGACAAGCCAGGAGCTGGCACCTCACGCAGATCATTTGCCAGCAAAGTGTGTGGGGTACAGAGAAAAAAACCCAAAAAATCATTTCTGAAGATTTTTAATAAAATTCTTGATTTTTTTCTTCCCCCCCTGTTATGACCTTCAGCATCAGATGGAGCCAGAGAAAAAGAGCTTCTCCTATGGGTGATTAGATAAAAAATTAGAAAGAGGGGGATTTTTTTCTACAACTGGTTTTTTTAATTTCCTAAATCATTGCTCATTTTCACCTCGGCCCCCACAATCCCATGGTGAGGGACAGGACCTCAGGAGGCCAGATCTCCAGTCCTACCTCTGTGCTGAGCTCAGTGTGGTCAGGCCAGCCAAATTCCCCAAACTTTTAGGCACAGGGGGATGTCCTGACCCCTTCTCCATGAGCACCACGATGTGCAAAGGGCTTTTTGTCCTTTTGGGTTGGACTTAGGGGGGAACCTGCTGAGCATCCCCGCTCCATGGTGGCCAGGCAAGGGTTGCCTCTCATCCTATTGCTTTTTCTCACCTTTTTTTTGCTTTCTCACCTTCTTTTCTAGAGCCACATCCCCCTTCTGGCCTCCGGGCACCCACCAAGTCCTGCCACTACAACGGGACAACTTACCAGCAAGGGGAGATGTTCAGCACCAGTGAGCTCTTCCCCAGCCGCCAGCCCAACCAGTGCGTGCAGTGCAGCTGCTCTGTAAGCCACCTGCAAACCTCTGGGAGGTTGGGGAGGGCTCAGGGTCTTCTCCTGGAACCCACCCAAGTCTTACCAGGTCAAAAAAAAAAAAAACCCTCATGAGGGCCTTTGGGTGTTGTACCAAATTTGGGTGGTTTGTCACCAGGCTCGGGGCCGCGGCGCAAGGAGATGGAGCTTCCTCCAAAATGGATGGAGGTGGAGAAGCAGTTCTTTAAAATGGTTCTGGGTCTTCCCTAAATAGTGGCCAAGGACCACTGAAGGGTTGGGTGCTTCCATCTCTGCCCAGGAAAGTTGTCTGGCTTTGATGTAGGGCAAGGTGTGTTGCAAATGTGCCTTGGGTTGTGGGGTCAGAGAAGAAAACACTCACTTGCATCTCCTCCTCCCTGGTGGGGAGAGCCCCAAGAAGTTATTCCAAGGGTGGGTTGGTCCCTGGAGATCCCACAGGACAGTTCTGGGTGGATCTCACTGGGGTTCCTTGGGTATCTGCCTCCTGTGAGGACCAGTGCTGTCCCCAGAGCATCCAACCATCCCACCTGCCCCACCGAGGCATCCTACAGCAGAGAGGACAACCTGGAGCTTTTCTCCCTATTTTCCTGCTGCAAAAGAGATGGATTTGGATGCAGGAGGACCTGGGGCAGCTCAGGATGCCTGCAAGGCAAGAGGGACAGCAGCTCTTGGGCTCCAGAAGTTCTTGGTATGTGGTGGGACTGAGCCTGAGCTCCAGGAATGGTGTGGAGGCTTCTCCCACCCAGTGTTGGGTGCTGGGGTCATGCAGAGCCTCCAGCACCCATCTCCTGCCCTGCACAGCTGGAACTCACCCCTGGTGCAGCCAGGAGATGGATGAGAGCAGAGAGATGGAGGCATTTCCAGCAGAACCTGCTCACCAGGGCTGATCTCCATCTCCTGGTGATCCCCACCCCTCTTACTGGGGTTTCAGTGGGAGGTGAACCCAGGGCTGAGATGTTCTGCACCTGGGTCCTGCACTTTGGCCACAACAACCCCGTGCAGTGCTACAGGCTGGGGACAGAGTGGCTGAGAGCAGCCAGGCAGAAAGGGACCTGGGAGTCTGGATTGGCAGGAAGCTGAAGAGGAGGCAGCAGTGTGCCCAGGTGGCCAAGAAGGCCAATGGCATCCTGGGCTGGCTGAGGAAGAGCGTGGCCAGCAGGTCCAGGGAAGGGATTCTGCCCCTGTGCTCAGCTCTGGGGAGGCCAGAGCTTGAGTCCTGTGTCCAGTTCTGGGCCCCTGAGCTCAGGAAGGAGCTTGAGGTGCTGGAGCAGGTCCAAAGGAGGCAACTGGGCTGGTGAAGGGATCCAGCAGAAATGCTGTGAGGAAGGGCTGAGGGAGCTGGGGGTGTTGAGGCTGGAGAAGAGGAGGCTCAGGGGAGACCTCATCACTCTCTCCAAGTCCCTGAAAGGAGGTTGGAGCCAGGGGGGGGTTGGGCTCTTTTCCCAGGCAACTCTCAGCAAGACAAGAGGCCATGGTCTCAAGTTGTGCCAGGGGAGGTTTAGGTTGGACATTAGAAAGAATTTCTTGATGGAGAGGGGGATCAGGCATTGGAATGGGCTGCCCAGGGAAGGGGTGGATTCTCCATCCCTGGAGATATTTCCAAAGAGCCTGGATGTGGCACTGAGTGCCATGGGCTGGGAACCACGGGGGGAGTGGATCAAGGGTTGGACTTGAGGAGCTCTGAGCTCCCTTCCAACCCAGACAATTCTAGGATTCTCTGATTCTATGATCCTGAGCTGATTTCATTTGGAAACTCCTCCAGTGTCTTCTTCATCCCTCTGGGCCATGGTGTGTGGGGCTGTGCCCTGGAGATGTCCCACGTGCTGGCTACAAAAATCTCCTGCAGGAAGCAGGATGATGGATGTCACCATCTTGTCACTCAGCCTCTCACTCAGCCTCTCACCAGCTTCCATGGCCTCTGCAGCACCTTTTCATGCCCAACTTCCTTGGTAGCCCTTGGTTGCCCAACCTGAGTGTTCCAATGGTGGCCAGGATGCTTTGTGGCCTTCAGCATCCATGGGTTGCCCACCCACCCATCCCTGGGAGGGATTTTCCATCCATCACCCAGCACGGGAGGGCTGCTCCTTCTCCATGAGCCTCCAGCAATGCTCTGCACTTCCCAAACCTTCTCCCAAGGGATGGGATCCTGCTAAAAAAGCACCAACACCCAAGTCCTGATGGTTTTCAGGAGACACAAGGCAGACACAAGAGAGATGGGGAAGGTGTGTGGAGAGTGTGGTCACAGCTTTCAGGAGATAAATGGAGCAGCTCCTCCTCCTCCAACAGGGAATGAGGTGGGATAGAAAGTGCTGATGCTGGACTTGGATGCTGCAGGGAACAGCATTAGGAAAAAAAAAATAAATAAAATTGAAGACTTGGCTTCCACTGCCCATCTCCCAGCCTTTGGACCAGGCTCCACCAGGCTGTGCTTTGCTTGCAGCAAATAATTTCATGGTATTGTAGAAAAGTTTGGGTCAGAAGGGACCTTTAAAGGTCTCCAACCCTTGGCCAGGGAAGGAAAAAAGGTGAGAGAGCCCCCACCACCTCCTTCTGTCCTGATGGGGTCACCACCAGAGGATGCAAAGTGATCCCAGGAGAACTTCTCTGCTGCTGCTGCTGCACATCTTGGAGCTACAGGACTTGGAGCCAGGTGGCAAGAAGAAGAGTGGAGATGTAGAAAATACACAGCTCTGGGGCTGCTTCCTCTCTGATGGACCCCAGCCCCAGCTGGATGGGGACAAATGCTGGGACAGAGCCCCCCAACCCATCATCTGCCACCATCCCCAGGAGCCTGGGGACCCTCCTGTCCTCCTCCTCCTCAGAGGCTCTGGCTCAGGCTCTGTTGCTTGGGCAGGATGATGCCTTGGATACCAAGGGGAAAATCAAAATCTGGCTGTGGGGCTGTGCAGAGGCTGGGTCTGATCTCAGCTGCTAGAACAGCTGCCTCAACAGCTGGCCTAAACCTTTTTTTTTTTTTGAAAAATCACCCCGTGACCACAGCCTCTGGGACAAATCCTTTTTTCTTTTTTCTTTTTTCTCTTTTCTTTTTTCTTTTTTCTTTTTTCTCTTTTCTTTTTTCTTTTTTCTTTTTTCTTTTTTCTTTTTTCTTTTCTCTTTTTTCTTTTTTCTTTTTTCTTTTTTCTTTTTTTTTTCCTTTTTTCTTTTTTCTTTTTTCTTTTCTCTTTTTTCTTTTTTCTTTTTTCTTTTTTCTTTTCTCTTTTTTCTTTTTTCTTTTTCCTTTTTTCTTTTTTCTTTTTTCTTTTTTCTTTTTCCTTTTTTTTCTCTTTTTTCTTTTTTCTTTTTTTCTTTTTTCTTTTTCCTTTTTTCTTTTCTCTTTCTTCTTTTTTCTTTTTTCTTTTTTCCTTTTCTCTTTTTTCTTTTTTCTTTTTTCTTTTTTCTTTTTTCTTTTTTCTTTTTTCTTTTTTCCTTTTTCTTTTTTCTTTTTTCTTTTTTCTTTTTTCTTTTTTCCTTTTTCTTTTTTTCTTTTTTCTTTTTTCTTTTTTCTTATTTCTTTTTTCTTTTTTCTTTTTTCTTTTTTCTTTTTTCTTTTTTCTTTTTTCTTTTTTCTTTTTTTCTTTTTCCTTTTTCCTTTTTTCTTTTTTCTTTTTTCTTTTTTCTTTTTCCTTTTTTCTATTTTTTTTTTTTTTTTTTTTTGGTGACTTCTCCACGACCTGACCTGGCCAAACCCCAATTCCTGCAGGTCTGGACCTCCAGGAAATCCTCACATTTACCTCCTTCCCCCCATCTTCAAGTCCCCTGCCAAGCAGCCTGAGCTCCCTGCTGGCAGAAGGAGCTCCTGTGGTTTGGTTTCCTAAGGGAAATCCTTGGCCAACCTCTTGGATTTGGTTGATGGAGAGCTTGGAGATGCCCAAAAAAGCTGCATGGAGAAGAGAACCCTGCTGAGGTCTGGCTGCTCCTGGGCTGGTGGTCAGCAGAGAGGACAACCTGGAGCCTTCTCCCACTTTCCAGGAGCTTTCTTGCTTCAAAGGAGATGGATTTGGATGCAGAAGGACCTGGGGATGCAGGGTTCTTGGGCTTCAGAAGTTCTTGGGATGTGGTGGGACTGAACCTGAGTTCCAGGTGTGATTTGGTGGCTCCCAATCCACTCCCTGCAGTGGGACTGGGATGCTCTTGAGCTCAGGACTGGCTTTGGCCAGGGATTCAGCTGGAATCACTACAGCAATGGTGTTTTCCCAACAAAACCACCAAACCAGTGGAAGAAGGTCCCCACCTGGAAGTCCTTTTGTGCTTTTTGTGTGCTGAGTGACCGCAGCAGGGAGGGAGGGCAGGGATGCAGCATGGACCTGGGGCTGGGTTCAGCATCACATTCCCACTTTTCCCTCTTGCTTCCAGCTCCTTGTCCTGGGAGATGTTAGAGAAAAGGTTCTGGGGCCACTTGGAATTTTGGGGAGTCATGAAGAGTTTCCAGGTGCATGGTGTGGGTCTCCCAGATCCAGCAGAAATAATGATGGATGAGACCAAGGTTCTGCCTCCCACTTTTTGGGGAAGACCTCTGCATTTATAAGAAATAGGAGGACCAGACATGTCCATCCAGGAGAGGGTTCCAGAGGATGGAGAGGATACCAAGGGCAGAATTTCAGCTGAGAATTTTCATTGTTGCTGATATTTGGTGATATTTGGTGATATTTGGTGACATTAATGAGCTGGCAAGGGGTGCAGGAAACCCAGAAATCCAACTGTGTCCTGGGCTGCATCACCAGGAGCACGGCCAGAAGGGTGAGGAAGGGGATGAGAGCCCTCCCTGCAGGGCTGGGTCCAGTTCTGGGGTCCCAAAAACCAGAAGGAGATGGAATGAGTCCAGAGGAGGCCATGGAGATGATGCTGGAGCAGTTTTGCCCTGGAGCCAGGCTGGGAGGGTTGGGGTTGTTCAGGTTCCAGGGAGCCCTTGGAGCAGCTTCCAGTGCCTGAAGGGGCTCCAGGAAAGCTGGGGAGGGACTTTGGACAAGGGCCTGGAGGGATGGGATGAGACCAATGACTTTAAACTGAAAAAAGGGAGATTGAGATGAGATCTGAGGAAGAAATTCTTGAATTTGAGGGTGCTGAGCCCCTGTCCCAGGGTGCCCAAGGAAGCTGTGGCTGCCCCGTCCCTTGTGATGTCCCCAGGGACAGGGATGCTCATGGGCAGTGTTCCCCCCACCAAGTCTGGAGTCCTGTGGGGATCTTTTCACCCCCCCTAAAGGGGCACAAGAAGTGTCTGCAATGTCCCAGGGACATTCCTGCTCTTCCAGGTCCCCTGTGATGCAGGGGGGAATTCTCTTGGGAATCACAGAAGGGTTTGGGTTGGATGAGACCTTCCAGATCATCTCCTTCCAACCCCCCCTGGAGTGATGGGATGGGGGGGATGGTTTCAAGCTGCATGAGGGGAGATGGAGATGAGATCTGAGGAAGAAATTCTTGAATCTGAGGATGGTGAGAGCATGGAACAGGTTTCCCAGAGAAGCTGTGGCTGCCCCATCCCTGGCAGTGTCTCAGCCCAGGTTGGATGGGGCTTGGAGCAACCTGGGCTGTGGGAGGGGTCCCTGCACATCCAGGGGTTGGAACTGGAGGAGCTTTTGGGTCCCTTCCAACCATGAAAATTCTCTGATTCTATGAGGAAAGCTGGGGGAGGGCTTTGGACACGGGGGGGTAGGGAGAGGAGAAGGGAAATGGGTTAAAACTTGGAGAGAAAGGGGAGATTGAGGTTGGAGATGGGGAAGAAATTCTGGAATTTGAGGGTGGGGAGAGCCTGGAACAGGTTGAGAGAGTTGGGGGTGTTCAGTCTGGAGGAGAGAAGAGAGAAGAGAGAAGAGAGAAGGAGAAGGAGAAGGAGAAGGAGAAGGAGAAGGAGAAGGAGAAGGAGAAGGAGAAGGAGAAGAGAAGGAGAAGGAGAAGGAGAAGGAGAAGGAGAAGGAGAAGGAGAAGGAGAAGGAGAAGGAGAAGGAGAAGGAGAAGGAGAAGGAGAAGGAGAAGGAGAAGGAGAAGGAGAAGGAGAAGGAGAAGGAGAAGGAGAAGGAGAAGGAGAAGGAGAAGGAGAAGGAGAAGGAGAAGGAGAAGGAGAAGGAGAAGGAGAAGGAGAAGGTTCTGGGGAGCCCTTGGAGCATCTTCCAGTGCCTGAAGGGGCTCCAGGAAAGCTGGGGAGGGACTTTGGACAAGGGCCTGGAGGGATGGGATGAGGGGGAAGGGTTTCCAGCTGCAAGAGGGGAGATGGAGAGGAGATCTTGGGGAGGGAGAAATTGTTTGGGGTGAGGGTGCTGAGCCCCTGTCCCAGGGTGCCCAAGGAAGCTGTGGCTGCCCCATCCCTGGCAGTGTCTCAGCCCAGGTTGGATGGGGCTTGGAGCAACCTGGGCTGTGGGAGGGGTCCCTGCACATCCAGGGGTTGGGACTGGAGGAGCTGGAAGGTCCCTTCCAGCCCAACCCATTCTCTGGTTCTGTCTGAAGTTGGGATTTATTCATTTGAAGCCCTGACTCCCAAGATTGGGGACGTGGGGCCCTGTCCCCACCTTTCCAGGTGCTGACTCTGTGGTTTTTTTGCTCCTCTCTCCCAGGAAGGGCAGATTTACTGTGGTTTGGTGACCTGCCCAGAGCTCTTGTGCTCCTCTCCCTTTTCCGTGCCAGATTCCTGCTGCCAGGTGTGCAAAGGTAAGGAGGGACCCAGGAGCAAGGTCTGGGGATTTTGGGAGTCTCTCTTGTAAATCTGGTCACTCCCTCTCTCTGGGTCCCACCAGAAAATAAAAATTATCTTTTTTTAAATTTTTTTTCTCTCTTTTTAAAAAAATTATTATTTATTATTATTTATTATATTTATTATATTTTATTATTTTTTTATTTTTTAATTATTTTTTATTATTTATTATTATTTTCCTTTTTTCCCCTTTTCTTTTTACTTTTCTATTTTCTTTTTTCTCTTTTTTCTTTTTTTTCTTTTTTTAATTTATTTTTCTTTTTTTAATTTATTTTATTTTTTATTATTTTCCTTTTTTCCCTTTTCTTTTTACTTTCTATTTTCTTTTTTCTCTTTTTTCTTTTTTCTCTTTTTTCTTTTTTCCCTTTTATTTTTACTTTTCTTTTTATTTTTCTTTTTTTGCCTTTTGTTTTTCTTTTTTCTTTTTTCCTTTTTTTCTTTCTTTTATATTCTTTTATATTTTATTTTTATTTTCTATTTTTATTTTTTATATATTTATTTTATATGTATAATTATTAATATATAAAATATATTTATATATTTATGAATATATAATATATATTCCTTTTTATTAATATAAAAATATACTTATATTTATATTTATATTTATATTTATATTTATATTTATATTTATATTTATATTTGGAAGGCCATGGTGGTCTCCTGGCCATGAATGAGCTCCCAAACCCTTCTGCAAGTTGTGTTCCATCCCCTGGGTTCCCTCATGCAGCTGGGGCATGACTTTGACTCCCTGAAAAATATTTCAGATTTTTTTTGATCATCCCCAGCCCCTCATCCTCCACCTCTGGGGTGTTTCCCTGCCATTAAACTGCAGAAGCTTCAAGGTCATCTCTGTCTTGGAGCTTTTGGGGTTTGGGTTTTAGGGTTTTTTTGGGGTTTTGGGTTTTTTGGGTTTGGAGAAAACCCCAACATGCCTGGGGTTGGAACTGGGTGATCCTGAAGATCCTTTCCAACCCATCCCAAGATTCTCTGAATACTCAGTGAGGATAAAAGGATTTTTTTTGAGGGATATGGGTCCTGTTTCTTTGGGTGATGTGCTCCATGTTCCAAGTTGCAGGACCAGGTACATTTGGTCACCCAGAAAACAAATCCTCATCCAGCCCTGCAGGATCTGGAGAGGGATTTTCCATAAGAGAGGGCAAGGAAATGGTTCCAAACTGGAGGAGAAAAGGTTTAGCCTGGATGTTAGGAAGAAATCCTTCAGTAGGAGGGTGCTGAGACCCTGGAACAGAATTCCCAGGGAAATTGTGGCTTCCTCTTCCCTGGAAGTGTTCAAATCCAGGTTGGATGAGGCTTGGAGCATCCTGGGATGGATGAGCTGCATCCCATAACAGGGAGCTTGGAGGAGATGATCCCAAAAGTTTCTTCCAACCTCAAACATTCTATGATTTTTTTTTTTTTTAATTTTTTTTTTCTCTCTCTTCCAGATGGTTCCTACGAGAAGCCCCCAGAAGAGGAACCCCTGCAGTTAAACAGAGGTGTTGTACGTGACCTTTGCATTTTCCAGCTCAGGTTCTTGCTCCTGGCACAGCCCCAGGGAATGGGCCAAAGGAAACCACCCCCCCCTTGGCCATGGTGCAGAGAAATGATCCCCAAGAGCTCCTTGGAGAGCAGCCCCAGGGGCACCTGGTTTGCTGGACCAAGTCTTGGTGTTGGCTCTGGGTGAGGGGACAATCAGCAAAGAGAGAGACCTTAAAACTCTTGTCCTCTTCCTCTGAAGCCTCTCTGAGGTCTTTGGAAAAGGAGAAAACCTTTGGGAAGTGGAAATCTTGGACAATTCTTCTTGGCCAACCTGGCTGGAGTTGGCCACAACTGAGGAAAACGGGCAAAGGAGGCTCAGAGGTGACCAAGAGGCAGAAGTGACTCTTATCCATAGGATCAGGTGGCCCAAATCCCTCTCTGGGAGCTTTTCCTGTAGGATCTGAAGTCTCCTTGGGACTCCAAGGTGTCCTGCATCCCAGTTGTAGCTTCTGGACCTGGCCCCCAGAGTGCTTTCCCCAAGTTGTTTGTACCAGCATCCCCAGGAAGGAAAAAAGTGATTCCTTGGCTCCTGAGGGTGGATTCCTGGTGCCATTTCAGAGCTGGGTGGGATTAGGGTCACTCACAGCTCCTGGCCCTGCCCTTTTCCATACTGCTGGAATGCCAAGGTCCCACCTCCACCACCTCTAAAACCTCCAAAAAAGACCCAAGGGGACCCTTTTTGCTTGTCCCAGGAGTTTGCTCTGGGAAGCCTGAGATGCTCTGGGGATTTCAGCCCCACACCAACCTTCCTGGTGCCCACCAGGGAATGGCCCGTCCTCACCTCTCTGATCCTGGCTGGATCACAGATTCCAGTCCTCAGTTTCCCAGCAATTATCTGGGAATAAAGATGGGAATAAACCATCCCATTTCACTGCCTGTGGGAGTGGTGCAATGGGTTGAGCTCTTGGGCTGCTGGAAGTCGTGCAGGAAGGACCCCCCCTGGCTTTTTCCAGAAGTTTTGGAGTGAGAACAACCCAACTGCCTAGAGTTGGGGGTCTGAGACCCCCTTTTTTTTTTTTTTGAGACCCTTTTCTTTTTTTTTTTTCTCTGACTCCTCACAGAGGCACTCACAGGAACAGTGCTTGGGACAAGGGATGGGCAGGAAGCCACCAGGAGCCACCATGTCCTCTGTTCTCAGTTCTTCCCTGGAATTCATTCCCAGGAGGTTTAAACCCAAAGGAGGAGGTGGCACCACCATGAAGATCGTCTTGAAAGAGAAGCACAAGAAAGGTAAGAGATGGAGGAACCTAAGGTGGCATCTCCAGGACTTGGAATTCTCCATGGAATCTATTTCAGCAGGAGGTTTCTCCCACCAGCTCCTAATTCCTGCTCTCCCTGCTGGCCCTCAGCCTCCTGCCTGGATGAATCCACCACTTCCCAAAAAGGATGGGGAGAAGATTGGTCCTTGGGGTGGTTTTTTTTTTTTTTTTTTTGGAGATCTGGGACCTCAGAAGGGATGTGCTCACCTGGAAGACCCCAGGACCTGCAAAGGGACAGGGATTTTCCTCCTTGAACTCATCCACCACGTGCTGGGGCTGTCCCAGGGCTCTGGTCCTTCTCCTGGAGAAGAGAGCAGGGAAATGAGACGAGAGGCAACCCCATGGAGCCAAAGGGGGAACAGACACATCCCTTCTCCTCTTGGGGACTTTTTGTCTCCAAAAGGCCTCTCCAATCCTTGGAGAGGAAGCCCAGGAGGAAATTTTAGGACCTCCAAAAATGTTCATGCAGAAGACAGCAGATGGCACTCTTCACTCTGCTTCATTCCTCTGGCAGCCTCAGGGAGACCTTGGGCTTCCAGAGGTTTGGTGACACCTTGGCCACATTTCCCATTTGCCCCACACTGGGGTGGTTGATCCCAGCACCTTCCATCACCTCCATCCTGGTCCCCAAATCCCATGGCACCTCCTGGATGGAGCGACAGCAACATCCTCACTTCCAGTGGTCCTGGAGGTGCTGCCAGGAGACCACGTTCCTCAAAAGCCCCATTTGGGAGGTGATGGAATGTGCTGAGCTCCATCAGGCCCTGGGCATAGAAAAGAGGATGAAAGAGGATCCATGAAAGGGGATTTATTTCTGGCAACTCTTTTCTCTCTCTCTCCTCCAGCCTGTGTTTACAACGGGAAGACTTATTCCCATGGAGAAGTCTGGCATCCCATCTTCAGGCTCTATGGCCTCCTGCCCTGCATCCTCTGCACTTGTAGGGATGGGGTCCAGGATTGCCAGAAAATCACCTGTCCCAAGGAGTATCCCTGTGACTATCCAGAGAAAGTCGATGGGAAATGCTGTAAAATCTGCCCAGGTAGGTGGGATCTCAGCTGCTTTCCCTTTCCTTCCACTTGCGTTGGGTTAAAACCCCAGGAAGATGTTTAGGGATTCACATCACTGGTGATTTGGGTTCCCATTCAGCAGAGCAAGGACTGAGCTAAGGGTTGATCCAAGGGACTGATCCAAGGTGAGGAAGCTGCACCAAATTCCATTAATTAGTAGTCCAGAGAGGGATGCCCCAGGAGGAAGAGTCTTCAAACAGGTAGAAGATGCTTTTTTTTTTTGAAGAGAGGACTCAGTCTCCTGTCCAGACCTCCAACTGGGACAAGAAAACCTGGGGTTAAATTCTGGCAGCTGGTTTGAGCTTAGGAGGGCACATTCTGAGGGCTGAGTTTGCTGCTGCACTCATGGTTTGGTTTGAATTTGGGTTGAGGTCCCCATCCCAGGAAAGGATGGAGCTATTGGGATGGATCGGGATGATTCTGGGACATGGTGGAACCATGGGACCTCTTCTTGTTCATCTTTGATGGGTTTGGGGTCTCTCAGCTGCTTCTTGGCCACGGGAAAGCTTCTCTACTCTAAAGCTCAGAACTGGCAATGATGTGGCAGAACTTGAGACCTTTTCCTGCCCCCAGTGAAGGTTTCACCTTCCTGCACCATCATTCAGCAGCAGATTCTTGGGTGAGGGAACCCCCTCTGCTTTCCTGGAGAAACTGAAGATTTCTGGGGGCCTTTGAGCAGCAGAAGTTTCTGGGTGATCTCTGCTGTGCATCTTCGAGGTGGTTCCATGGAAGGAGAACAAGCAAGAAAGGGTTTTGCTAGACTTAAAAATGGGGGAAAAGGGTGCAAAATCCTCCCAGTTGGGATTTCCAAGGTTTTCCAGCCCCTGAGAACAGAGGTGGCTGCAGATGCAGCAGAAGTTTCTGGGTGATCTCTGCTGTGCATCTTCAAGGTGGTTTCATGGAGGGAGAACAAGCAAGAAGGGGTTTTGCTAGACTTAAAAATGGGGAAAAAGGGTGCAAAATCCTCCCAGTTGGGATTTCCAAGGATTTCCAGCCTCTGAACACAGAGGTGGCTGCAGATGCAGCAGAAGTTTCTGGATGACCTCTGCTGTGCATCTTCGAGGTGGTTTCATGGAGGGAGAACAAGCAAGAAGAGCTTTTGCTAGAATTAAAAATGGGGGCAAAAAAGGTGCAAAATCCTCCCAGTTGGGATTTCCAAGGATTTCCAGCCTCTGAGCACAGAGGTGGCTGCAGATGCAGCAGAAGTTTCTGGGTGATCTCTCTGTGCATCTTTGAGGTGGTTTCATGGAAGGAGAACAAGCAAGAAGGGGTTTTGCTAGACTTAAAAATGGGGGAAAAGGGTGCAAAATCCTCCCAGTTGGGATTTCCAAGGTTTTCCAGCCCCTGAGCACAGAGGTGGCTGCAGATGCATCAGAAGTTTCTGGGTGACCTCTGCTGTGCATCTTCGAGGTGGTTTCATGAGGGAGAACAAGCAGGAGGCTTTTCCATGCTTAAAAATGGGGGCAAAAAGGGTGCAAAATCCTCCCAGTTGGGATTTCCAAGGTTTTCCAGCCCCTGAGCACAGAGGTTCTGGGATGGCTTCCCCAAGGGGGAGGAGTGAAGAGCAGAAGCTCAGCTTGTTTTAATAAGGTTTCTGATCTGTTTATGAGCAGGATTTATGACGTGGGGCCTGGTGGGAATGGGATGTGATGACTGGAGCAGAGCCCTTCCAGCCTTTTATTCCCATTATAGAGGGACTTTCTGCTTTTTTTAAGGCTACAACTTTCTCTGCTGGGATCTCTTGTCTGCAGTTATTTCCAGTTAGACACTCTCAGCCAGCCAAAAGGTTTGTTTTTTTTTTTCTCTCCTTGCTTTCCAGTACTCACAGAGAGCAATCACACACCCACTCGTGGCTCAGCCAAACTCCAGGCTTGTCCTTGCATGGAGGTTTCACCCATCTTCTTTTTCCAGGCTCTTTCCATCATTCTCCTCCTTTTCCTCCTTTGTACCCAGGAGCTTTGGGGTGAAAGGATCTCGAGTTGCACCAAGGAGGTTTAGATTGGATGTTGGAGGAAAATTCTTCATTAAAAGGATAATTAAACACTGGCCCAAGATGCCCAAGGAGGTGGTTGAATCCCCATCCCTGGAGGGGTTTAAAAGATGGGGAAATGTGGTGCTGAGGGATCTGGTTTGAGCCCTGGGCTTGGTGGGGTTGGGTTTAGGGTTGGTGGAGTGAGTGTAGGGTTGGGCTCAATGGGCTCAAAGATCCTTTCCAACTTTTGGGAAGCACTGAGTGGTTTCTCCTTCCAAAAGGGGAACTCCAAACCCCAAGGGAATTGCTGCAAGGAGGAGGAATCCACCATGGCTCCTTGGGGCAGAGGTGGTACCCAGGACCTTTGGCTTCTTCCCCAACACTTTTGGCCATCGAGTGGCTCTGGAGTGAAGCTCTGGGCTTGCTAAATAAATCTTGCACCTTCAGAGACCTTTTTATTCCTCCTGTCTTGAGGCTGGGGTTTCTTTGATGGTTGGAAAGAGCAGCCCTGAAGTGGGGGAAAGTGGAGTGGGCTGGGATGGACGTTGTCTCCCACCTGGGCCTTGCAGTGGCAGAGGGGAGGGGGTGGGCTCTGGGCTTCTTAATTTTATGTCACTTTGAATTCTCATTTTCCCTGGCTGGAAAAAAAAAAAAAACCAACAAAAAAACCCAACCCAACCCACTTTAAATTGGGATTTCCATCCCCTTGCTGAGATGAAGCAGCTCAGGACCTCCCCAGAAATCACAGGGGAGAGCAGAATCAGACCTGAAATAAGTGTCCTCCTAAAATAAACCCCAGGCCTCTATTTATAGCCAAACTTTTCTTTTGAGTAGTGTAAAAAAGCTCCAGCATCCAAAGTGAGGGGGAGAACAAGGCTAAATTCAGCAGCCCTGGGCTCCTCTGCCTTCCAGGGACCACAACCAAAGGCAATAAATCTCCTTCCAAAACCATGAGGGATTCTTAATTACTCCAGAAACATTCCCCCCATCTTCTCCAAAAAATAAAAAAAAAAAAAATTCAAAACTGAGCTGCTCTTCTTCACCAGGGATGCTGAAAAAAAACCACATCAGGTCCTGCTGGTGTCCCTGGTCTTGGTGTCCCTGTTGCTGCATCTGATGTGGGGAGGGGGATGAACCCATCCTGAGCTGGGCATGGTTCCCAGGAAACTTGGCCATGGTGTTGGATCCCCTCCTGTGGGCTCATCCCTTTGTTTCCTGACGTTGCTCCTCAGGGATGGCAAGATGGGAAAATGGGGAATCCAGCCTGGGCTTTGTGGTGGTGGTGGTGGCACCAAGGTCCTTGCTGCAGATGCAGGAGATCCAGGTGGAGAAAATCCCTGGGTGGGCATCTCCCATCTCCCTGGGATCATCTTCCAATCTCAGCCCTGCAGATGGGACTCCAGGAGCCAAGGTGCCACTCAGGGATGTGGCATCAAGCCCACTTTTCCCTCAACTTCATTCCTCAGGTGACCTCCTGCAAAGTCCCTTCCATCCCAACCAGGTTGCCCAGGGCAGGGCTGGAGTCTCAATCCCTGATGGATTTCAAAGCTGTGGAGATGTGGTCCTGAAGGACATGGTTTGGTGGTGGCCTTGGCTTGGATTTGATGATCCTAAAGGTCTTTTCCAACCAAATGCTGCTCAGGTAGCCAAGAAGGCCAATGGCATCCTGGGCTGGCTGAGGAAGAGCGTGGCCAGCAGGTCCAGGGAAGGGATTCTGCCCCTGTGCTCAGCTCTGGGGAGGCCAGAGCTTGAGTCCTGTGTCCAGTTCTGGGCCCCTGAGCTCAGGAAGGAGCTTGAGGTGCTGGAGCAGGTCCAAAGGAGGCAACTGGGCTGGTGAAGGGATCCAGCAGAAATGCTGTGAGGAAGGGCTGAGGGAGCTGGGGGTGTTGAGGCTGGAGAAGAGGAGGCTCAGGGGAGACCTCATCACTCTCTCCAAGTCCCTGAAAGGAGGTTGGAGCCAGGGGGGGGTTGGGCTCTTTTCCCAGGCAACTCTCAGCAAGACAAGAGGCCATGGTCTCAAGTTGTGCCAGGGGAGGTTTAGGTTGGACATTAGAAAGAATTTCTTGCTGGAGAGGGGGATCAGGCATTGGAATGGGCTGCCCAGGGAAGGGGTGGATTCTCCATCCCTGGAGCTCTTTCAAAAGAGCCTGGATGTGGCACTGAGTGCCATGGGCTGGGAACCACGGGGGGAGTGGATCAAGGGTTGGACTTGAGGAGCTCTGAGCTCCCTTCCAACCCAGACAATTCTAGGATTCTCTGATTCAAATCAACTCTGACTCTGTCATTCTATGATTCTGTTTAATGAATTCTTGTGCTTCTCTTTGGTTTTTGCCCAGAAACCAGAGTCAAACCCACTGATGAAATGGTCACCCCTCGATGCAGCAAGAACCCCAACCATGTCCTGGTCTACCTGTTTGTGCCACCCAGCTCAGAGACCTCCAAGGAGATCCTCAGGACCATGGCAATCGAGAAGGAGGCCACAGAAGAGGTGGAAATCTACAACTGGAAGTTGATTAAAGGTGGGGCCCACAATGAAAGCAGCCAACACTTCCATTGAGGTGTGTCTGGGGCTTCCAGAGAAATGTGGAATGGGTTGGGTTGGAAGGGACCTTCAGGATCCTTGAATTCCAACCCCTGGATGGGCAGGGACCCCTCCCACAGCCCAGGTTGCTCCAAGCCCCATCCAACCTGGGCTGAGACACTGCCAGGGATGGGGCAGCCACAGCTTCCTTGGGCACCCTGGGACAGGGGCTCAGCACCCTCACCCCAAACAATTTCTCCCTCCCCAAGATCTCCTCTCCATCTCCCCTCTTGCAGCTGGAAACCCTTCCCCCTCATCCCATCCCTCCAGGCCCTTGTCCAAAGTCCCTCCCCAGCTTTCCTGGAGCCCCTTCAGCCACTGGAAGCTGCTCCAAGGGCTCCCCAGAACCTTCTCCTCCTTCTCCTTCTCCTTCTCCTTCTCCTTCTCCTCTCCTCATCCCTTTCTCTTTTTATCCCACTGTACCCCACAACACCCTCCAGAGACACAAGCACGTGGACAAACAAGGCAAAAGCTTTGGGGTTTTTCCTCCAAACCTGCCCAACTCTCATGAAAAACAAAGAAAAAAAATCATCCCTCTGGTCATTTGGTCATTCTACAGTTTTGCTTTTTTTTTTTTTTTTTTTTTGCTTTTTTACTTCCAGTCCACCCCTCACTGGGACCAAAGCTTCCAGAGCTGCTGCCAAGGTGTGCACAGGGGGTGTGAATTGCCCCCACCCCACTTTTTTGGGTGTCTGGTTTGGGATGATTCTCTTGGTGTTTCCATCCAATTACTCCCATCTCTTGCTCTGTCCCCAGACTTTTACCTTTCCAAGAATGTTATGGACCCCAGGAGCACATCTCCACCTGCTCCAGCAGATATTTGTGTTGTGATTTTTTTGGAAGGTTTTGCAGTGCCCCAACCCAAAGTCTCCATGGGACATCTTCAACCCCACTGCAAAAATTTGTTCCTGGAGCAGTCTGAGGTTGGTCCCACTCTACTTATGGCCACAGTGACCCTAAGCCCACGTCCTCAAGACATTTGTAGGCAAATATTCTGCTCTTTTGGGTATGTTCATCACCTCCCCTCTCCCCCCAAGGAGCCCTCCTGGGACGCATCCCCCAAAGGTGGAGAAACTAACTCCAGGGATGTGGATGTCACCCTGTTTCCACCCTCCCCCTTCCATCCTCTGTCCTCCCCCATGTCCCTCTCCCCATCATCCCCTCCTGATGTCCCCAAAACCTCCTTCACAAGGGTACCTTGTAGCTGGGGGACAGCTCTGAGCCTTCTCTCTTTGGGCCCCAGCGTTTCCTCTCCACCCAAACCTTCTCACCCCTTTCTGAGGCCAAAAGCTCCATGTCTGCACGGAGCCCTCAGCCCTGCCAGCCAGGGACAGGGGAGGCCCTTGTCCCCGAGGCCAGCACAGCTCTTTTGCTTGGCAGAGCAAAATGTTACTCTTGGGAAGGAGCACGAGCTCAGTCACACAGGGATCCCTCCTCGCCGTGCTCCATCACTCCACCAACAGAGCAGGGGGTGTGTCTGGGGGGGAAAAAAAAGCTTCAAGTCACACCTGGAACCCATCCATCTGCCTTTTGTATGGGTTTATGGCACCCAGGTGGCCTCATCTGTGTCTCTGCTGGGGTGGTTTCCTCCAGGAGGCAGGAGCTGAGAGGAGGAACCCACGCCAAGAGCCAGCAGAAAGGTTTATCCAGCTTGCTGGGGGTGCTCAGCTCCCAGATGAGCTGCAGGGGAGGCTTCTCCACGTTTTTAGGGGTCTGAAGATCTCCTGGGTTTTGAAATGTGGCTTGGGTTAGAGCAGGAATTAGAAAAGAAAGGGGCAAAGGACAAGAGAAGGATCAGAGTGGGAGCAGTAAGGTTGGGAGGCTCTGTTGGTGACTCCTGCCCTTCCTGGAGGTGCAGTCTGCCCATGGACATCTTTCCCACATTTATCCTGTGAGGCTGTTGGTTAGAGATTGACCAAAATATTCCTTTCTATCCTGAAAACCTGAAAATCCTCCGGGACCTTCAGGAATCTCCAGTGTTCCATCATCCCATCACACCTGGGATGGAGGGGACTTGCATGGTCTGGACCAGACCTTCTCCTGCTCTTCTGGCATGAGCTCAAAGATCTCCATCCAAGGATCCTCATCTTCCAGAGCCACAAACCCCATCCTAAGGGAAGATTTTCCCAATATTCAGCTCACTTGCTCGTGCCTTCTTGTCTCTTTCCCTGCAGATGCCATCAGCCTTTGTCCTCCCTTACACAATTTCAGCAGTTGAGTTTTTTCAGTCTTTTCCTTGATCCCAGAAGTTTCTGCTCCTTTGGTCATTCCCTGGGCTCTGCTCTGGGTTCTCTCTCTGTGCCTTTCCTGAAGCAGAGAAGCCAAAATGGGGCTGAGTTTTGAGATGTGGCTTGGGTTAGAGCAGGAATTATCCCAGGGAGTGAGGACAAGAAAAGGGCAAAGGACAAGAGGAGGATCAGAGTGGGAGCAGTAAGGTTGGGAGGTTCTGTTGGTGACTCCTGCCCTTCCTGGAGGTGCAGTCTGCCCATGGACATCTTTCCCACATTTATCCTGTGAGGTTGTTGGTTAGAGATCGACCAAAATATTCCTTTCTATCCTGAAAACCTGAAAATCCTCCGGGACCTTCAGGAATCTCCAGTGTTCCATCATCCCATCACACCTGGGATGGAGGGGACTTGCATGGTCTGGACCAGACCTCCTCCTGCTCTTCTGGCATGAGCTCAAAGATCTCCATCCAAGGATCCTCATCTTCCAGAGCCACAAACCCCATCCTAAGGGAAGATTTTCCCAATATTCAGCCCTCTGCATCTCCTGCCTCTTTCCCTGCAGATGCCATCAGCCTTTGTCCTCCCTTACACAATTTCAGCAGTTGAGTTTCTTCAGTCTTTTCCTTGATCCCAGAAGTTTCTGCTCCTTTGGTCATTCCCTGGGCTCTGCTCTGGGTTCTCTCTCTCTGTGCCTTTCTTGAAGAACCCAAAATGGGGCTTGGGGTTGTGTCTCAGGCACCCATCTGCCCCCCATGCTCCTGTCTCCCTCCACCCATCAAGGCTTCGTATATCAGGTGATGATGATGATGATGATGATGATGATGATGATGATGATGATGATGATGATGATGACAGATTGAGATGAGATCTTAGGAAGAAATTCTTTGCTGTGAGGGTGGTGAGAGGCCCAGGTTGCCCAAGGTAGGCAGTGTTGAAGCCCAGGGACATGGAGCTTGGAGGAATTTGGTTTCATGGGAGGTTTCCTTGTTCCATGGCAGAGGAGTTGGAGCTGGATGAGCTTGCAGGGCCCTTCAGACCCCAAATCATTCCAGATTTCTATAATTCTGTGACTGAATGACATCATTTCACAGCTCCATGCCACATTGCCTCTTTGGTGGGGCAGCAGCTGCCACCTCCTTATCTCTTCTTGTCACCACCTCATCTTTCCCTACAGCATCATCTGCATCTTCCCCCTGCTCCCCAGCTCCTGGGATCTGTCAGGAACAAACATCCAGACCATGAAGTTCTCAGCCAGCTCCCCAAGGGCTCTTGGGTGAACATTATCGAGGTCGGGTGATTAATCATAGAATCATTTGGGTTGGAAGGGAGCTCAGAGCTCCTCAAGTCCAAGCCTTGATCCACTCCCCCCGTGGTTCCCAGCCCATGGCACTCAGTGCCACATCCAGGCTCTTTGGAAATATCTCCAGGGATGGAGAATCCACCCCTTCCCTGGGCAGCCCATTCCAATGCCTGATCCCCCTCTCCAGCAAGAAATTCTTTCGAATGTCCAACCTAAACCTCCCCTGGCACAACTTGAGACCATGGCCTCTTGTCTTGCTGAGAGTTGCCTGGGAAAAGAGCCCAACCCCCCCCTGGCTCCAACCTCCTTTCAGGGACTTGGAGAGAGTGATGAGGTCTCCCCTGAGCCTCCTCTTCTCCAGCCTCAACACCCCCAGCTCCCTCAGCCCTTCCTCACAGCATTTCTGCTGGATCCCTTCACCAGCCCAGTTGCCTCCTTTGGACCTGCTCCAGCACCTCAAGCTCCTTCCTGAGCTCAGGGGCCCAGAACTGGACACAGGACTCAAGCTCTGGCCTCCCCAGAGCTGAGCACAGGGGCAGAATCCCTTCCCTGGACCTGCTGGCCACGCTCTTCCTCAGCCAGCCCAGGATGCCATTGGCCTTCTTGGCCACCTGGGCACACTGCTGCCTCCTCTTCAGCTTCCTGGCAATCCCAGCTCCCTTTCTGTCACTCTCTGCCCAGCCTGGAGCTCCCCATGGGCTTCTTGTCTTGAACCTCATCCCCTTGGGATCAGCCCAACTCTCCAGTCTCTCCAGGTCCCTCTGCAGAGCCCTCCTGCATTCCAGCTGATCCACACTCCCCCCCAGCTTGGGGAATTTGCTGCTGATGGACTCAATCCCCTATTTAAAAGGTTAAAAGATGTTTATTTCTTGTAGCTCTTGTTTAAAATACCCTCTTGGTTAGTAATGCACTGGGAAAGGCTTCATCAGCCACGGGGATGATAAGCACACCCTCCAGCTCCTTTCCAAGGATAGATCAGAAGGATTTTTGGAACACTTGTTCCTCTCTCTTACATCATTAAAAGTTTTATTATCTCCATCCATTCCCGTCTTTTGTTACTGCTGGGACTTCTTTTCCCCACCCCCTTCAAGACCTCCTTAGTAATCCAAACATCCACGTGATTTCTCCAGGATGTTTTTTGAACTTCCTCTATTAATTTTCCATCTTATTCTGTGACTCTGTGATTTATATGGATCTCTTCCTGCTTCCTCTCCGTGACAAACCCTTTTGATGTGTAATTTCTGCTGGGAATCATGGAAAATCTCTTCACCAAATAAGGGGGGGGACACCAAGTTTTGCTTCTCATCTTCTGCTCCCCAACCACAGCCTGGATGCAGGAGGAGCCTGGGGAAGGATATTCCAGGCATACCTGCCCAGTTTGTCATCCCTGGTTGGGAAATAGGAATTCTTGTAACCCTTAATCCCACAGAAAGGTCACTTCCACTGCTAAATGTAGGTTCTGGATTCCTTGGGGCAAAAATCTGAGTCAGGCCCCTCTGGTAATGGGATGGTGCTGGCACAGACTGGAATATCCATCCCTGCTGAGGTCATCTGGGGGTTCTTGGGGTTTTTTTGGGTTTTTTTGGTTTTTTTTTTTTATTTTGGCCCAGAGGAATTTGAGGGCTGGGGGCAGAAAGATAAAAAATCTTGATCCTTGGATGCTTCCAGGAAAAGAAAACATCCAAGGATGGAGGGGTTGGAGAAGGTGAAGAGTGAGCAAGGAGATGGAGATCTCTGGATCCTCTTGGAATTCTTTATTTTTTTTATGGCTTTAGAGGAGATGAGGCCTCTTCCAGTGGGGGGTGGGTTTCAGAGCAACCAAAATATTGGTTTTTTCACCTGTTTTATGGTGTTGTCCCTGAATTAATGAGCTGCTTTCAAATGAGGTTTCTCCTGACCCTTGGCCAGTCCCAAACTCCCACCAGGTTTCAGCAGCAGCTCCAGGGCATCCCCGTGTCCCTTTTTTAAAATTATTTTAATTTTTATTTGTGCATCCAAACCCAATCCCAGAGCCTGATGCCTCCTGCTCCTCTCCACAGGGATATTTCACCTGACCCAAGAAAATCAGCAAACACTTCCACTGCTAAATGCAGGTTCTGAATTTCCCTTGGGGCAAAACCCTGAGTCAGGCCCCTCTGGTAATGGGATGGTGCTGGCACAGACTGGAATATCCATCCCTGCTGAGGTCATCTGGGGGTTTTTGGGGTTTTTTTGGGGTTTTTCTTTTGTCCTGAAGGAATTTCAGGGCTGGGGGCAGAAAGATAAAAAATCTTGATCCTTGGATGCTTCCAGGAAAAGAAAACATCCAAGGATGGAGGCGTTGGAGAAGGTGAAGAGTGAGCAAGGAGATGGAGATCTCTGGATCCTCTTGGATTTCTTTATTTTTTTTATGGATCTGGAGGAGATGAGGCCTCACCCAGTGGGAGATGGGTTTCAGAGCAACCAAAATATTGGTTTTTTCACCAGTTTTGTGGTGTTGTCCCTGAATTAATGAGCTGCTTTCAAATGAGGTTTCTCCTGATCCTTGGCCAGTCCCAAACTCCCACCAGGTTTCAGCAGCAGCTCCAGGGCATCCCCGTGTCCCTTTTTTTAAATTCTTTTAATTTTTATTTGTGCATCCAAACCCAATCCCAGAGCCTGATGCCTCCTGCTCCTCTCCACAGGGATATTTCACCTGACCCAAGAAAATCAGCAAACACTTCCACTGCTAAATGCAGGTTCTGGATTTCCCTTGGGGCAAAACCTTGAGTCAGGCACCTCTGGTAATGGGATGGTGCTGGCACAGACTGGAATATCCATCCCTGCTGAGGTCATCTGGGGGTTCTTGGGGTTTTATGGGGTTTTTCTTTTGTCCTGAAGGAATTTGAGGGCTGGGGGCACAAAGATGGAAAACTTGATCCCTGGATGCTTCCAGGAAAAGAAAATATCCAAGGATGGAGGGGTTGGAGAAGGTGAAGAGTGAGCAAGGAGATGGAGATCTCTGGATCCTCTTGGATTTCTTTATTTTTTTTATGGATCTGGAGGAGATGAGGCCTCTTCCAGTGGGAGATGGGATTCAGAGCAACCAAAATATTGTTTTTTTCACCAGTTTTGTGGTGTTGTCCCTGAATTAATGAGCTGCTTTCAAATGAGGTTTCTCCTGACCCTTGGCCAGTCCCAAACTCCCACCAGGTTTCAGCAGCAGCTCCAGGGCATCCCCGTGTCCCTTTTTTAAATTATTTTAATTTTTATTTGTGCATCCAAACCCAATCCCAGAGCCTGATGCCTCCTGCTCCTCTCCACAGGGATATTTCACCTGACCCAAGAAAATCAGCAAACACTTCCACTGCTAAATGCAGGTTCTGGATTTCCCTTGGGGCAAAACCCTGAGTCAGGCCCCTCTGGTAATGGGATGGTGCTGGCACAGCCTGGAATATCCATCCCTGCTGAGGTCATCTGGGGGTTCTTGGGGTTTTTGGGGGTTTTTCTTTTGTCCTGGAGGAATTTGAGGGCTGGGGGCACAAAGATGGAAAACTTGATCCCTGGATGCTTCCAGGAAAAGAAAATATCCAAGGATGGAGGGGTTGGAGAAGGTGAAGAGTGAGCAAGGAGATGGAGATCTCTGGATCCTCTTGGATTTCTTTATTTTTTTTATGGCTTTGGAGGAGATGAGGCCTCTCCCAGTGGGAGATGGGATTCAGAGCAACCAAAATATTGTTTTTTTCACCAGTTTTGTGGTGTTGTCCCTGAATTAATGAGCTGCTTTCAAATGAGGTTTCTCCTGACCCTTGGCCAGTCCCAAACTCCCACCAGGTTTCAGCAGCAGCTCCAGGGCATCCCCGTGTCCCTTTTTTAAAATTCTTTTAATTTTTATTTGTGCATCCAAACCCAATCCCAGAGCCTGATGCCTCCTGCTCCTCTCCACAGGGATATTTCACCTGACCCAAGAAAATCAGCAAACACTTCAACTGCTAAATGCAGGTTCTGGATTTCCCTTGGGGCAAAACCTTGAGTCAGGCACCTCTGGTAATGGGATGGTGCTGGCACAGACTGGAATATCCATCCCTGCTGAGGTCATCTGGGGGTTCTTGGGGTTTTTGGGGTTTTTTTTGGGGTTTTTTGGGTTTTGTGGTTTTTTTTTTTGGCCCAGAGGAATTTCAGGTCTGGGGGCAGAAAGATTAAAAATCTTTATCCCAGGATGCTTCCAGGAAAGGAAAACATCCAAGGATGGAGGGGTTGGAGAAGGTGAAGAGTGAGCAAGGAGATGGAGATCTCTGGATCCTCTTGGAATTCTTTATTTTTTTTATGGATCTGGAGGAGATGAGGCCTCCTCCAGTGGGAGATGGGTTTCAGAGCAACCAAAATATTGTTTTTTCACCTGTTTTATGGTGTTGTCCCTGAATTAATGAGCTGCTTTCAAATGAGGTTTCTCCTGACCCTTGGCCAGTCCCAAACTCCCACCAGGTTTCAGCAGCAGCTCCAGGGCATCCCCGTGTCCCTTTTTTAAAATTCTTTTAATTTTTATTTGTGCATCCAAACCCAATCCCAGAGCCTGATGCCTCCTGCTCCTCTCCACAGGGATATTTCACCTGACCCAAGAAAATCAGCAAACACTTCCACTGCTAAATGCAGGTTCTGGATTTTCCTTGGGGTAAAAATCTGAGTCAGGCCCCTCTGGTAATGGGGTGGTGCTGGCACAGACTGGAATATCCATCCCTGCTGAGGTCATCTGGGTTTTTTTGGGGGGTTTTGGGGTTTTTTCTTTTGTCCTGAAGGAATTTCAGGGCTGGAGGCAGAAAGATAAAAAATCTTGATCCTTGGATGCTTCCAGGAAAAGAAAACATCCAAGGATGGAGGGGTTGGAGAAGGTGAAGAGTGAGCAAAGAGATGGAGATCTCTGGATCCTCTTGGATTTCTTTATTTTTTTTATGGCTTTAGAGGAGATGAGGCCTCTTCCAGTGGGGGGTGGGTTTCAGAGCAACCAAAATATTGGTTTTTTTCAGCTGTTTTATGGTGTTGTCCCTGAATTAATGAGCTGCTTTCAAATGAGGTTTCTCCTGACCCTTGGCCACTCCCAAACTCCCACCAGGTTTCAGCAGCAGCTCCAGGGCATCCCCCTGTCCCTTTTTTAAAATTCTTTTAATTTTTATTTGTGCATCCAAACCCAATCCCAGAGCCTGATGCCTCCTGCTCCTCTCCACAGGGATATTTCACCTGACCCAAGAAAATCAGCAAACACTTCCACTGCTAAATGCAGGTTCTGGATTTCCCTTGGGGCAAAACCCTGAGTCAGGCCCCTCTGGTAATGGGATGGTGCTGGCACAGACTGGAATATCCATCCCTGCTGAGGTCATCTGGGGGTTCTTGGGGTTTTTTTGGGGTTTTTCTTTTGTCCTGAAGGAATTTGAGGGCTGGGGGCAGAAAGATAAAAAATCTTGATCCTTGGATGCTTCCAGGAAAGGAAAACATCAGAGGATGGAGGGGTTGGAGAAGGTGAAGAGTGAGCAAGGAGATGGAGATCTCTGGATCCTCTTGAATTTCTTTATTTTTTTTATGGCTTTGGAGGAGATGAGGCCTCTCCCAGTGGGGGGTGGGTTTCAGAGCAACCAAAATATTGGTTTTTTTCACCAGTTTTGTGGTGTTGTCCCTGAATTAATGAGCTGCTTTCAAATGAGGTTTCTCCTGATCCTTGGCCAGTCCCAAACTCCCACCAGGTTTCAGCAGCAGCTCCAGGGCATCCCCGTGTCCCTTTTTTTAAATTCTTTTAATTTTTATTTGTGCATCCAAACCCAATCCCAGAGCCTGATGCCTCCTGCTCCTCTCCACAGGGATATTTCACCTGACCCAGACCAAGAAAATCAGCAAAGAGGACTTCAAGCAAGAAGCCCAAAACTTCAGGCTGATCACCAGGACGAACGAAGGCAAGGAGACAAAAATCTCATTTTTTAAACATTATTTTTATTTTTTTTTTTTTAATTTTCTCCCCGTGTTTTGCTGCAGAAATCCCTGATGGGGGCTGAACCTCAGGGTTGTGCAAACAGGGTTGGGTTTGGGGTGACCTCTCCAGGAAGACTCCTGGGTTGGAAAGGGCAGCCAGCTTTCTAAAAGTGGATGCAGGCTTGTGAAATCCTAAAAAAAGCTTTGTCTCTCCCCAAGCCAGCAAGCCTGATTTTTTTTAATTTTTTTTTTTGTGTGTGTGTGTTTTGGTTTGGTTTTATATTTAATCCATCTGGCCTTACGGGGAGAAAAAAAAAATCAAAAAAAAAAAAAAAATCAAAAATGATGCAAGGGATTTGAAAAAAAAAAAAAACACAACCAAACAAAAAACTCTTGAAATATTTATTTTTTTTTTTTAAAAAAAAAAAAGAGGAAAAAAAAATCATTTTTCATGTTCTTGGATCAAATGCACATGCTGAGGGTGCCTGTGCTGGGCTGCTTCCCCCTGGCTGCCTCTTCCCTGGGCTTTGGGTTTGGATCAGAACCATCCCTGTACCATCCAGCACCCCCAGCTCACTGCACAGACTGGGATGGGCTCTGCTGCCCAGTGCAAACCAGTATAACCAGTGCAAACCAGTATGCCCACTGCAAACCAGTATACCCAGTGCAAACCAGTCTAACCAGTGCAAGCCAGAGCTTCTTTTTGGGTTTTTTTTCCACCTCTCTGCTATGAAAGGGGTTGGGGGGAGCTTTGGGCTCCTTTTTTTGGGTTTTTTTCCATCTCTCTGCCATGGGAGGGGTTGGGGGAGCTTTGGGATCCTTTTTGTTGGGGTTGTTCTCCACCTTTTTGCTGTATGAGGGGTTCTGGGGGGAGCTTTGGGCTCCTTTTTGGGGTGTTTTCTATCTCTCTGCTTTGGGAGGGGTTGGGGGAGCTTTGGGCTCCTTTTTTTGGGGTGTTTTCCATCTCTCTGATATGAAAGGAGTTGGGGGGAATTTTGGGGTCCTTTTTGGGGTATTTTCCATCTCTCTTGCAGGAGGGATTAGGAGGAGCTTTAAACTCTTTTTTGGGGGGTATTTTCCATCTTTCTGCTATGAAAGGGGTTGGGGAGAGCTTTGGGCTCCTTTTTTTGGGGTGTTTTCCATCTCTCTGATGCAGGAGGGGTTGGGGAGAGTTTTTGGGTCCTTTTTTTTGGGGTGTTTTCCATGTCCCTTCTGTGAAAGGGGTCTGGGGGAGCTTTGAGCTAATTTTTTGGGGTTTTTTTCCATCTTTCTGCTATGAAAGGGGTTGGGGGGAGCTTTAAGCTCTTTTTTTGGGGTGTTTTCCATCTCTGCTGTGGGAGGAGTTTGGGGGAGCTTTGGGCTCCTTTTTGGGGTGTTTTCCACCTCTCTGCTGCAGGAGAGGTTTGGGGGAGCTGTGGGATCCTTTTTTTGGGGTGTTTTCCATCTCTCTGTTCTGGGAGGGGTTGGGGGGAGCTTTGGGATCCTTTTTGGGGTGTTTTCCAGCTCTCTGCTTTGGGGGAGATCCCTGGAAACCCCAAAAAATTAAAAAATGGGAATTTGGGAAGGGAGTTGGGAAAGATGAACCTGAAAGGTCCCTTCCAACCCAAACCCTTCTGTGGTTCTGATCCTGGAGATGATCCTAAGAACTCAAAATCAAGCAGATTAAAGCAGAGAGGGGGGATTTCTCCCTTTTTCAGACTAAGATCCTGGTTTTTTAGGAAAATTGTGGGGCAGGTGGGTGCTGGCATCTTCTCCCTGGAGACAGGACCAGAGGAAATGGGTTCAAGTTGTACCAAAAGGAGAGGTTCAGGAAAAAAAAATCCTCCCTGGAACAGGGGTGAAACATTAGGAGAAGATGCCCAGGGAGGTGGTAGAGTTGCCATCCCTAAAAAAAAAAAAAAAAATGGGTGGATGTGGTGCTTCAGGAGATGCTTTAGGATTTCTGGTGTAGGGCTGGCACTTGAAGGCCCTTCCCAACCACCAGGATTCCAGTGATTTCCAGGGAAAGCCTTGGGAATTCCATTGCAAGGGGTTTATAGGGCCCTTCTTGACCTCAAAGACCATTTTAATGGTAAAATGGGAAATCCAAGAGTTATTTCTGGGATTTATTCAAGTGATGGGATGCTCTGGCCACCAAGTTGGGTTTTTTTCTCTCCATCTCCCTCCCAGCACATTCCTGGGGGTTCCCAAAGTGCAGGGGGTGCTTTAAATTTGGGTTTTCTTGCTCCCAGGGTGCTTTCTGAGCCCATTTCTGCTCCTCCAGGTCACTGGAATATTTTCCGAGCGCAGACGTCGGAGCTGAGGATGACGGAGAGCCCGGAGAAAGAAGCCAAGAACTTGTAAAGGGAAAAAAAAAAAAAAGGAAAATACAAACCCAAACTTTAACCTTGCTATTGATTTATCTACACCCACGCTCATACACATATACCAAAAAAAAAAAAACAAAAAAAAAACCAAAAAAAACCAAAAAAAAAAAAAAGGAGAAAAAAAAACCCGAACAAAAGTTGCATCATGACACAGCAATAAAGGATCCACGAGTGGAAAATGACAAAAATTTGGGTAAAAGAACCCAACTGAACCTTCCTGCAACCACAGCCATGGAAGTGCCTCTTTCCAGAGGGAGAAAGAGTGGAAAAGTGGGAGCAGAGGTGGGATCCATCCCTGCCCTCCCCTGGCATTACAGAGCATCACCAGGTTTTCCATCCTTTTTTTTACCTCCTGCTGCCTAAAGGGTGACTTGGAAAGGAGGAAAAACCATCCCTGGATTTTTTCCATGATCTGCAAAGGGTTTCTTTGCCTGACCACCCTCCCAAAGGATGTTTCTTGGAAAATCTTGGGTCTTTTCTCTTCTGGAAGGATATTTTTATTTTTTTTTTTTCCCCTTTTTTGCAGGTCACCTGCAGATGTAGTTTTGGGGAGTTCCCACCTGCTGACAGGGTCTGAGCCCCTGAATGCTGCACTAAGGTTGCTACTGAGCATCTAATTATGCTATAAATTTATATATATATCCTACCTAATATCTGCTGGGCTGTATTCCCAGGAGGGGCATCTCCCAAAGGATGAACAGAACCATTTCTGCAGCGTGGGGAAGGGGGTGTCCAGCAGTATTCACCCTCTTCCCATCAGGAACCAGCTTTGGGGGATTTTTTTTCAGGTTGTTGCCACCCATGTATTTATCCCCGGGTTCTTCTTTTCTTCTTGTTTTGATAAATCTATTTATTTTGAGATCCAGAGCAGTCTGAGAAATCTGATTAAAGTGTTTTCTTGATTCAGCCCCCTGTGCCAGCTCTCCTTGGTAGGATTTGAGGGGTGGTGGTGGTGGGGGGGGGGGTCTCATTGGGACCACAGAACCTCAGGAAACATCCTCAGGGTA